>NW_026014040.1:0-122095 GCF_020379485.1 Brassica napus | reverse complement strand
ACAAGTGGCATTTGCCTGAGACTGATGCTGTTGATCTCCTCTGGTTCCTCGAGATGTGCGTTGGAGAAGAATAGGACCGTTGTGGTTTTGCTTGGGTGGCTTGGATCGAAGCAGAAGCATATGAAGAAATATGCGGAATGGTATACTTCAAGGGGTTATCATGTCATCACGTTTACTCTCCCCATGAATGAGATAATGAGCTACCAAGTTGGAGGAAAGCAGAGAGAACAACATTGAGTCGCTGGTTAACCATTGGTGCTGATTGGTTGATGAAGAGGATCAGAAGAATCCGTCTTTCATACCTTCAGCAACACCGGATGGTTAACCTATGGAGCCATTTTGGAAAAGTTTCAGAAGCAAGATTCTTCATTGATGGGAAGGGTTAAAGGGTGCATAGTGGACTCAGCTCCTGTTGCTGCTGCTGATCCTACTGTAAGCGATGGTTCTTGCATTCATAGCTTGTTTTATATGGTCATATAGCCATAAAATGAGACTTAACTTGTGGAGGCTTATTATGGTTCTGATTTCTTAAATGTTGTTCTGTTTGGGTGCTATTCCTGTCATAGATCTCTGCACTGTTCAGTTGAGCTTTATGGATTGGATACTAATTTGGCTTGTAAACGCAGGTATGGGCATCAGGTTTCTCCGCCGCATTCTTGAAGAAAAACAGTGTAGCCACTAAAGGATCCGGAAGCTCGTCATTTGAGTCAACATGGGAGCACGGTATAAACTTCTCCGAGCCTAAACCCGCTGCAACAGAAACAGCTTTGCTTATGATTCTGGAGAAGTTCTTCGCGGTGATTCTTAATCTTCCCAAAGTAAACAGGTAAAAGCTCTCTCACACACAAAAAGGCGCCTTTCATCACGCAAATGCAATGTTTCACACTAACCAAACAAACTCGTGCTGTTACAGGAGACTAGCTGATGTTCTAGAGACTTTATCATCATCACAACCAAGATGTCCACAGTTGTACATTTACAGCTCTGCGGATAGAGTTATACCCGCGGGGCAAGTTGAGTCATTCATTGTAGAGCAGAGGAAAGCAGGGCACGAGGTCCGTGCCTGCAACTTCATATCTTCACCTCATGTAGACCATTTCAGGAGTAACCCAGAGCTTTATACAGCTGAGCTCAACCATTTCATGGACAACTTTGTCCTTGCTTGTTGCAACCATTCTTCATAGCGACCGTCCACACAAGTGTTGTTGTTGTTGCTAACTTTGATTCTTTGGGTCATTTTTATACTGAGAAAAGAAAAAAAAGGACTACTTGATGATTCTTTTGGTTTGGATTTGTGTATAGATTGAGTTACTACAGTTAACAGATTGTTTCTTCTCTTGTAAATGTTTGGACTTTGTACATTTAGGAGCATGGAGATTCAAGAGCGGGACCTCGTGTTGTTTTTATTGTTACTAGTGGTATTCCGGCGCTACGCGCCGGTTCTTATATTTTATTTTTATCAAAAAAATATTTTTCTGACATTACAGTTTTACTGTTTAGAATAAAATCAGAATTTACTATATGAAAATGAGAAATTACCTTTTAGATTTCTCATATATAATTAACTAACTAAAATGATGATGGCTTTTTATATCAATTATTGAAAATGAAAATGACATATATTCATTTCTAAATTGTTGAAAATATATATATTTATATATATGGCATTCATATTTTTATGGTGCAATCATATTTATATGGATATCTAGATTTCATTAGTTAAACATTAGATGATATAAAATATATGTAGTTTATATATTATTATTTTAAAATAATTGAAAATATAAATGTTATCTCATATTTATTTTAAATATATTTATAATTATTTTCATTTCTAAATTAAAATATTAAATGATATAGTGTATATGTAGATGATGCACTATCACTAAAAGAGAAAAATGTAACAAAAGAAACCTATTAAGAATCTTTACGCTATTATTATATTGAATATTGTATTAATATATTTGAGCTAAATAATTAAAAGAAGAGAAATATGAGACAATTCATAAATATTAATATATCTTCTCAGTTTCTAAAAATTGTTTTTATTTAACTTAATGGTATAAAAATATGATATTTATTTGACATATTTTATAGGTGGTGGTAAATCTTTACAAATATAGAGTAAAAACTTTTAATTTTGTAAATGAATCCCTTATATATATTAGAGAGATCTTTTTTGTAAAAGTGTTTGAGAGTACTTTTGATTATTGTTATTTTATGTTTGACATATATTTAGAACTTTTAGTGTTTTAAGAGATATATATATATATATATATTTAGTTTAATTTATATCATTTTTAAAGAGTTAATTTGTATACCAAAAGCAAATTTGAAAAAATAGAGACAAACTACATAAACGAATACGTTTTTGTGATGTTTAATTCTTTTTCGAACACGTTTTCGAATTCTTTTTATTTGAAGGGTTTACCTTTTCGAATATAATAGTGACGTTTTTTCCAAAATTCTCAAATGTCTAAGTACAATGCAGAAATCTACATACTCCCCATTTATAAAATGAAAAGTTGAAATTAGTGAATGTAATGTGATTTGTCCAAAATATAAAGAAGTTTGTAAGCAGTCAACTGATGTTATTGGTTTTTGATCCTGGATAGTTAGTTGGGCATAGAAATACACCTTTGTATTTACAATCCGAAAAACCCATAGGAATCTTGCGGAAGAGATGGTAGATTTCTTTATGAAAGCTGGCAACATAGAGACGGTAGATTTGAAACCCTAGATTTTACTTAATCATTGGAGCTTTCTTTAAATCGACGTCAAATGAATCGATAAGAAGAATTGAGAAGGCATAAGGTACCTGTTGACTTCGCAGCAGGAGCCAGGAAGAAGCAATGCTCACATGGGAAACTATGTGAGCAGAACATTTTACCTTTTTATATTATATGGTTAAGTAATGTGGTTATTTCATCTTTAAATATTTTTAGATTAATGCTTGTGGACAACGTTTTTTTGGTTCTTGTGAGAAATGTGTTTTTTTTTTTTTTGACATTCAATATTTTATGAAAGTAGCTGTTTTTAACCACAAAATGTGGATCTGTTACCTTTTTCTCATATTTTTTTGCTATTGTTGCTCAAGTGTAACGTTATGTCAACCTTGTATTAATTTTCTGCTGTAACAGTGACGTAACCACCTAGGTCCCATAACAGCCTCTGTATCCAGTAAAACCTTTAATTACATCCAAAGCCACATAACTAACCGAGACAGGAAGCATTAACTTATTTTACAGTAAAGCTTAGGAGAGTCAAATCAAGACATAACTTGGAGAGTCGACGAATGTCCAAAACATCAAAATCCAAAACGACTACGAAAGCAGCTGAAAAACAAATAACAGGCTAAAGACAGCCTAAAGTGTTTGAGTTTGTGTATCAGAGTATAAATTTTGGAGGCAAAATCTACGGTGAAAGTTTAACACCTCGTTTCTCAACATCCATCCTGCTCTTTGGAACTCAACCCCATCTCGCTCTGTGGAACTCAACCCCATCTTGTTTATTTTCTTTGATCTTTCTTCTTATCTTCTAAGTCTCGCTATATTTGCTTCCATAATTCTATTTATTATCATCTTTTTTTTTTTCCTCCTCCATACCTTCTTCTGCAACTTCACCCTCCAAAGTCCAAATCACTGGTTCTTTTCAAATACTCAACTCAGTTGTGTATTTTGTATCACAACTGATCCAAGCATCTCTTAAGCAGAACTCATAAGCAAGTCAAATTATAAGTATTTTCTGCAGGTTCAAAGCGTTTCCTCATAACTAATCTTGACAGGCTTCCAACCTTCTCTAACTTCCTTGTTCTTTGCCTGACGCTTGCTTTCTATTGTCCAAAAAATAGCACTCGAAGAAGTGTGTATAGCTTCGGACTCATCCATGAAACTAACCTTCTGAAAGTAACAGATATTGTTTGAATTTCCAAGAAGAACCCATAAGCCTTCTTCTCTGTTCGTAAGGCGTGTGAGGAATAATAGCACATAAGAATCCATTGGAAAGTTTAGGAGTGATCCAAGCTTGAACTACAGCCTTCTGTTTTGCAAGTGACTCTTACTTTTAGAGAAGGGAACAGTTTAGGACGTTCTTTCAAGTGAAGCCTCTTAAAATTTTTAGAATGACTAACGTGCACCAGGAACAACAGTAGAAACTTAAGGAAACCAAATCATATTGATCTAACCAATCCAAAAACAATTAATATGTGAAAGAACATATCCTACAACAATTTTAAAGGAAAATTCTTGCCACCATTAAAACCTAGTTACCCAGTAATCAATAACCTATATAGCACCTATAAACATTCCATCATCGTCATATCCTACAAATCAGTTCTGATCTGAATCTATAAGCAATTACTTTTCCTGCGATTGGGTTGCAGTGGATATTAAGTTGGGAAGAAGGTAATTTCGAGGCCAAAGTGGTTTTGTTCTGCCTTGGAATGTTTGAACTTGTTCACCATCTGTAAGTCAATTTCTTACTAAGACTTGCTGTTAATTTCCCCATCCCTTATCCCCACAACATTATAAGTTATAACATCAGATTTTCACAAAAATTGTCAGAGAAAAAGGTTAAGAACAAAACGTCCAAAGTGAATCGTTCGAAGAATTGACGTTTTTTTTTTCTTTTTGAAGAGCCTGCATCAGATTTCATAAAATAATCAGAATAGGATGAGATCAAAAGGGATTAAACTGGGGCCGACAAAATCATTATGCGGAGCCTTCTTAGATCTGAAGCAAAACAAATTCTCACTGCATATCAAACCAAAAAAAATTTGCAGATGAGGATGAAAGACTTACTGGTGTTTTTATGCAGCATGAATACCCGATTTAAAGCTTGAGCGGATGGCATATCATAAATGCATAGATGCTTGATCGCCTACAGTTTTTGAGAAAAGAGATAGTCATCGTCGAGAAAAAGTGGATAGAAAAGCCCAATTAATTTCTTCAATGGATAGCTGTCTGACATGTCAAAATATAATCTTTTTATTGGATGATTTTTAGTGCAGACGTGGAGGGCTTCACCATTGAGTATATGCTGCTTTTAGTATAGTATAGATTTGTACTTTTGACATGCGTGAGAATGTGTAACTGACCTAAGATTAGATCTGAAACCTAAGCCCAAAAAAACTTGAGTTTGTATTCAGTCAAAGAAAAATATCCGAACGGATTTTGTATAGCTAGATTATCTGGAATCTGATCCAAATTTAAAAGGTAGTCGAAAGACTTATTCTTAGGTCCACTTCCTAGGATGAACCTTTAGGTTCACCAACCAATATGATTGTTTTATTTTATATTCGATATCTTTTAAAAAAAAAAACAAAATATTGTCAAATTATATTATGTTTTTAAAAGTAAAAGGTAAAAAAAAATAGTAATAATTACAAAAAAAAAAAATTTATGTCGTCAGCATAATATTAAAACCTAAACCCTAAATTCTAATTCCTAAACCCTTAATCCTAAATTCTAAACCCTTGGATAGACCCTAAACTCTAGAATAAATCCTAAACTCCAGGATAAATCCTAAACTCTAAATCAAAATCACTATACACTAAACATTCAAGCGTTTAGGGTTTTAGTGTCTTTTATTTAGAGTTTAGGATTTATCCAAGGGTTTAGGGTTTACCCAAGGGTTTAGGGTTTACCCAAGGGTTTAGGGTTTACCCAAGGGTTTAGGGTTTATCCAAGGGTTTAGGGTTTATCCAAGATTTTAGGGTTTAGGGTTTAGGGATTAGGATTTAGGGTTTAGTGTTTTGTTGAGAACATTAAAAATATTTTTTTTTAATTCTTTTTTTTCTGTAACTATTATTTTTTTTTTACTTTTTTATTTTAAAAACATAATATAATTTGAGAATATTTTGTTTTCTTTTTTAAAAGATATCGAATTTGAAATAATGAAATCATATTGGTTCACCCTAGGGAGTGAACCCAAGAATGGCTCTAGTCGAAAACCCAAAAATCCTGCAAACTTAAGAAGATTTGAACAAATCCGTTTAAAAATTTGATTTAGTAGTGAAAACCTCAATCCCCTATACTATATTGTCACATGTCCTTTCTACAATCATTTTTACAAAAACAATGATGACATGGCTAACAAAATTGATGACATGGCTTATAGTTAATATGACATGGACAATCACATTTATTACTGACATATATTTTTGGTAAACTTTATAGAATATGACAATAATTAATATATTACATTTAATGTTGATTTATATTTTTGGTAAACTTCTTAAAATATAGTAATAATTCATAAATCATCACTAAAATAAATATATTGAAATATGCATTATAAATTTCGAAATACATTATTTAATTGTATTTTTATAATTATATATTTTTTCTTACTAATATTTTCAAAATTTTCTACATCTTTTTAAAAATATTAATAAATTGTTAATCGTAATTTCATTAGTTTATTTTAGATATCTACAAATTTTATAAATATTATTTAGTTATAATTTTTAATAACTATACAATTTTTATATGATTTTTTAGTAATTTTATACAAGTTGATTTAATATATTTAACCAAAATAAATAGATAAAAAATTTATCTAAGATTCGAATTTTAAATATATTACATATATATTATTAAATGTAATTTAAAATAAAAAATTTATTATTTTTGCTTATCTTATGCTTAAATAATCAACTTTATATTAAATATTAGTCAAAAATAATAAAATATATAATATATTAATAAATTTCATTTTAAATATAATTAACTTTTAAAAAATTTATCAGTGCATATGGTGCAGGAAAACACCTAGTAAACACATTAAATACTTAATTTATGTTAGTTGTAATTTGAATACACTTTTTATGAATGAAATCATGTGGAATTAGTCATTATGAGGATTCGGAAAAAAAAACAATTAACTGAAAAAAACAAAAATTTTATTCCATAAATTTATGTGGGATAAACAGAAAAAATTATGAATCACGTTAAAAATCATTCATGATATAAAAAAGGAATGACATGAACGAAAAATAAATACGTGTATCATTCTTTTAATTCTTCAAATTATCTTATTCCATTCCGTTTTCTTCGTTAATTCTAATTCCATACATTCCTAAAATGAGTTACTAATTATTGTCGTTTATTTTTATTTGAAGGTAAGAATATTTGAACACTTATTAATAGTCTTGAAGGATATATAACCACCTGAAAATCCGTAAAGCCCGAAATAAAAATTGAAATTTTTTTATTTGAAGATCCGGGTTTATTATATAAAATTAGCTATTTCATCATCTCGCTATTCTGAGACCATAAACTCTAGCCGTGAGCATATATATACTTTTGGTCATAAATTTTAAGCAAATAAGTTATAACAGTAGTATACTAAATTTTAGAATGTTTCTTTGATTTTAAATCTCAAAATTAATTAGAAATATTTATTTACTATTAGCAAAAGTTACAAGTTGTAACTTAAAATCATATGGAATGTGTGCATGTAAATTATTCATGATAAAATTTATCAGAGGCTGTATGAAAACGTTAAAAATGTTTAGACATTGTTCTATTAAGAACTTAGAGCACCATAGATCCATTTGACTTTCACTGACATATATTTTAATACTTTATAATAATTACTAAGTCATAAAGTGATAACTGTATTAACTTTTAATGAGATTAACTAGAACTTTGACCCGCGCAACCGCGCAGATATTTGTTTTCATTTTTATAAACGTAAAAGTTTTTCTCTACATCGTAAATATTCTTAACATTAAACTTATTTTCAAACGTTTATGATTTTTTCTGAACAAAATAATGTTATAGTCAACATGTATGGTCTTCTTCTTCTTTTACTTTTTCTACCATTTTTGCATATAATTTCATAACTTTTAAAGTCATATATTTGTTTTCTCTTACCCCATAAAACTTTGTAGTTTATATTTTAAATTATTTTTCACAAACAAAAACATATATCACAAAATAAAATTGCACTTTCATAAATTTAGATTGAAAAGTAAACTATTCAATTATAACAAAAAGTAAAATTAAAAGTTTAATAAAATATTATGATATAAATTTCAATTATTTAATAAAATTAATATTTTAATAAAATTTTATGATAAAATTTTAATAAAATAGTATGAATAATTAAAACAATATAGGGTTGGGTCATAATATTTCTAATTCCAAAATTGTAGCACTTCTTAAAATAAATTTAAAATTTTTTAGAATTATAATTTCGATTAAAATAAATTTGTTTAAAAAAATAATGCCGCACTGTTATTATTTATTCGTAGAGTTTGACTGTGACCGTCTGAATATTTGTTTTCACTTTAAAACTTTTTTGTGCTAAATAATATAATATATATTTGTAAATTAAAATGTATTAACTAATTGTTAGTATAAGATTTTAAAACATAACAATTTTATTTATTACTTTGAATAATTATATTTTGTTATTTTAATCGTTTATTAAATCACAGTTTTTCATAAATTATTAGTATTTATTATATATATAAAAACATTATACCAATAATTTATGAATAGATTATTTCATATTTTATTTATATATTATATAAATTGATTATGGTATATGGTTTTTACTTTATTATTTACTACTAATAAATATCGGAAAACATTTAATAAGTTAATATGAAATACATTAGGAAATTTATTGAAAAATCTATTTTGGTTAAAATTCAATTAAGGAAATCTATAATTTAAATAAGGAAAAGACAAACATACTTAAATATATGTTCAATAAATATCTCAATGGTATGTCATTGTAAATAAGTGGTAAATTAGATTAATATCAGCCGCTAACAGATTAACATCTATAGAACCAGTTTTTCAAAATACTTTTAAGGTCTTTCATGTTATAGCATCTCCAAAAATAAACTCTATTTTGAAGTTTTTGAACATTCTATATTTAAAGTTTAAAGGTCTTCTTCAAAAGCAAAACTTCAAACTCAACTTCAAAATTATTTGTACTAGGGGCGGAGCCCCGCGCGAGCGCGGGGATGTTAGAAATACTTGAATAGTTGTAGTTTGGAAATGTTGATGGAGGTGGAGTGTTGTAGAAGAAGAAGAGTGAAGAGGGTGGTGGCATTCTAATTTCGTTGATGGCTTGAGACGTTCAGACGACTCCTCATTTAACAATCCAGAAGGTATTAACGTTTCGGAAAGGTTTTGATGGCATTGAAGCTCGTACATGTGTCATAAACTGTGGCACGTATAACGCTTGAGAATGTGATTTAAGTCTGATGCCTATTCTGACAAAAGTATATATGTTTCTCGTGGACGATCTTCCATAGCTTGATTTGGTGTTTTTTTTTTTGGACATCGCTTGATTTGGTGTTTAAAAATATATTTTTCACCATCATACCATGTTTATAGGAACTTATTATACAGTATATCTTTTTTAATTATAATTTAATAGTGATATTGGCTGTCCGTATTTGCTATGTGTTATTTGATTCACTGAATGTCCTTTTCAATAATAACGCTATTTTTTAAAGAGAAATAATTTTGTGTTTTGTGCAGTTAAAATTGCCTTTTTAAAAAAATATATGATTAAATAAAAACCAAGAACAGAAGAAAAAACAGGAAACGGGAAATTTTGAAAAATAGTTTAAACAAATCAAAGTAGGATTAAGGTACTACATCAATTTTAATTATTATAAAATCAATTTAGATGTTCGTGTGATTGTATCTTGTTGATTAACTTATCCTGAGTTTTAAAGTTTATTAACTACTCATTAACGTACGAAGATGTGTGTTTTAACTTAGTAATATTATTGAAGATCAGAAATTTCAGGGATGGATTTTTTTTTCCAGAAATGCTTGCAAGTAAATCAGATTGTAAGGCAACGTATTATTCAGTTCATCCTGTTTATTTGGGATTTGGTTGACAATGCTAATGTCATGTTATACCAAAAAATAACAACCATGCTAAAAATTACGTCGACCTATTTTTGATAAATATCCAAATCATAAGTGTCTTGATAAAACAAAACCCTTCAAATATGAAAACTCATGCAAAGTCCGAAGATAAAAAAGCATAGTACGTAACGAAATGGAAAGAAAAGAAAGCAGAAGTGGGTTGACGTTGCGACAGCTTTGTAACTTCACTCACGGAGACGTTTACGGCTACTCCCTTTGCCTCCAGCATCGGATGGATTTGGTTCTTTCTCTTCACCTCCAGTCATGTTGCTGCCCGTAGCCGATGCTTCACCACCTTCCACCAGAAAAAAAATCAGCTGCACTGGTCTTGAAAGTCTGTGAAACAGTTGATCTTATGTTAGTCTGTCATCTGTTAGATAAACATCATGTAAACAATATAATGATTGCGGAAACAGTGAACGTACGGTGGCTTGGGGTAAAATTGAATGGTGTCACACGTAGCTGGAAGACAAAATCTTGTCCACCAAGATCTTTAAGGCATTGTGGGAGTTCCACGCTGCCACCACCATTTATCTGCAGTTGTTGGAAAGTTGGGGATTATATATAGCTTTTGTGACAAGTAGTTGCAATGAGCAGATGGTGCGAGAAGGAAACAACAAATCCTACTTGAGTACGCCGGTGGCGTTGGGATTAACATAACGGATGCAACGGAGAGAAGTCTCATCTTTGTCTAGCTTCCTGCTGCAGCCAGTGCAAGAGACGAAAGACCACCCATTGTTGCAGGACATCAACAACCCAAGCCTTGCAAATAAATTCAGCTTCATGTGTCTTAAAAAAGGCAGGAGATTAACCATTCAGTAATTCTTGTCTATTACACAATCACATTTTAAACATACTTAGTGCCTGGAATACTACCTGCTCATTAGAATTGGAAATGAACTTGTTTAGCTTTCCTATTGAGACGAATTCCTTTTTTTATCCCTTTTTTGGTATCGATACATTGAAAAGCTTGTCGGACTGGTCCTTCTAAGCTGGAAACAGATGGCACAGTACGTTAATTAACCACAAGACCGGATATTAATCCAACCAAAACACCTAATGAGTTTAAACCTGGCTGTGAACTCGGAGATGGCTTGAAGGGCGGGGAAATAAAATTTGATCGATGGAGTTGAGTTGAGGTATAGGTTACCTGAGGAATGAAAAGTGCTTCAGAGGTCATATGGTTAACCATCATTAAATTTCGTATGACTATATCAATCGACAAACCAAAGTGAATATGATGACCAAGTTAACAGTTTACGTACCTACAAATATTTTGGGATTCACTGTAGTGCCACCATCACTGTCTGTGTCCTATCACCTGAGCTGATGAGTCCCCTAAACATTGATGCAAGATCATCCCACAAAGATATGTAAACGACCAACCCTCCTAAATTGTGAATCAAAATAAGTTATTACACTAAAGATTACCAGCTCAGGTCGTAACGGTAGCGTCCTTCAAGTCCGAACTTGGACAGATTGAATTTGCCCAACATCTGCGATGTGATTTGCCAAATTGATTAATATATTTTGTTCCCAATATATGATAACAGTAAATAGCAAACGTTAATGTAGAACAAACGGATTTCTGCAGTCAGTAATTGAAGATTAAGATTATCGGCTTGTTACAAAATGAAGATCTAAGGAAAAAAGACGTTATGGTTACAATACCTTCTCGTCAAAGAAGAGGAGAGTGATTCCCATGAATTCACCTTGCTTCCTGATTTTTTCGAGACCCAAAAACGGAGGAGACGACCAACAATGATCTGGGCAGATCTACCCAATCGGAGAGCATGGAAGGTGGAGGCGCAAGAACAACTTCGGATGAAGCCATCTCTAAGAAACTTTTTGCGATTTAGAAAATAATAAACCGACAAAGATTCTGAGGTCAATCATCCACTCAAGACGCTGATATATATAGATCAAAAGCGAAGGAAACGGAAGCGTCGACAATCACAATCGAATCAAACTTAACCGGCCCAATCAAAAAACCATCCGAACAAAAATAAACCAGAAACCAAACAATAAATGGGATCCACACACTTAATGATTTGCATACGTGTATGCCTTGAGAAGAGAGAAAAGAGCCTCATTATATATAAGATTTTATAATATAGTCTTTATATTGGTCATAAATTCATAAAATTTTTGTAAATAACTAGCACATATATAAACATATAACAACAATATTAATTAATGAAATATTTATTAAAATATAAAAATTTAAATAAAAATAACTTAATTAATATTAAACTTCAAACAAAATACCATATTATTTTATAAATGATTTTCGTAATGCATATATGATCTATTAGTGCATTTTTCAAAGTAAAAATGGCTCTCTTCATTTTTACTTTGTTGAAATCAGGTGATATTGATACTTGTAAAAGATATAAGATCAGAACAAGAAAGTAAAAGAGAAACATAAAATATTACTAAAAGACTAATTTCTTTTCGATGATATTAATACTCATGAATATATTCGATATGAACAAGAAAGAATTGTACGAAATTTGTGTAATAGTTATATCTTCTTGTAATTTTTAAAAATATTTGTTTGTTAAGTTTCTTTTGTATATTATTGTTTTCTTAGATAAAATATTTTAAATCTTATTTTAAAGTTATATTTAATTTTGTGTAAAATTTAAATTTGTAAACAAAATTTAAAATATTTATGAGATATAATCTTTTAATTATTAAAACAATAAACAAGAAAATATTTATGGAACATAAAGGTGATGTGTGATTGTAGGGAACAAAATGAAAATAAAAATATGAAACTTCAAATTTGAAGTTTTGAGTAGTGAAACTTCAAATATATAGTTTCACTGCTCAAAACTTCAAATTTGAAGTTTCGAAGTTCCTTTTTAAAGAGCAAAAATAATTATATTTAAAGTTATAGAGTGTCTTTTGGAGATGCTCTTAGTGACTCTTCCTTTTCTCTTATTTTCATTTTTATTTTTATTTTTATTTTTGCAGAATTTACTCAGATATTTTTATCGGCACGACTCTAAATTGGATATATCCTTATTTCAGAAACTGGTATTGTTTTACACTCTTGTTATTACTGGGGCATTACTCTGAACGACTGAATCTAAATGCTATAGAATACGTGATAATCAAAAGAAGTATTTTTTCACAGACATTAATACAAATATTTTTAAAAACCATTACACAAATTCATGATATGTCAAAACAAGAAAAAGTAGATTCATGAATTTAAATAGAGATATAAGCACCAAATCGAAAACTTATTACACATATTTTTAAACACTATTACACAGATGACAAATTCATCATACATAAAAACAAGAAAAAATAGAATTCATGTATTTAAGTAGATGTATATCTGAAACAGCTTGCACATATTTATGCTAATGCAAATTTTTACTTCACAAACAGAATAATATAATCAACAAACCGGATGCAAATAAAATTAAAAGACAATATTATCATATAAGCCGCTCCATAATTATACACCTAATACGTAATGTTGTTCACTGTATAAATGTTAACTATTACATAAGATTTGTTTCGTTATTTTCTGTCAATAGCTTATTCTACAGAAAGTTCCAAAATCTCTATATAAACAAACATTAGCAACATAAGTTAACAACATCTACGATTAACAAACAATTAAGTAACCTCCAATTTTATAATCATCTCTTCAAACCACAAAATGGAAAGCAAAAGAATGACCATAATGTTCATTACCATGATGATAGTCATTGGGAACTTTGTTGTTCAGACAGAAGCTCAAGCTCAAACTAATCCTTTTAGAAGTTGTTTTCCAGGTTGTATAGTGAGTTGTGCCATCGAGAAGAAGTTTCCCACTGGTTTGATGTGCCCATTCACTTGTCTCATGACTTGTCTTCTTCCTCCAACATCAAATATTACTACTCCTCCTTCACAAATGATTTTGGCAAACAAAAAAATTGACCATAACGATTATTTCTGTAAACTTGGTTGTGCTAGTCATCATTGTCTTGTTCTTTCTTCTCTTCAAAATCCCAGTAAGTCTTTATTTATTTATTCTAAGAAAGCTATTTTATTTCATTACTACAAAAACATTTTATTCCTTGATTATCTGAAAATATCTTATTAATTGATAGCCACATATATATATATATATATATATATATATATATATATATATATATATATATATATAGTATCTTTCTTTTTGTCATACATAAGATCTATTATTATGGATCTTAGTTAACAATTACTTAGTTGATGGTTTTTTGTTGTTGTTTGTGGAATAAGCAGATGTAGACAAAGTTGTGGACTGTGTGGATTCATGCTCAGACAAGTGCTCCAACAAGAGCTAAAAACAAATTTATTAAATGTTCTGTTTATGATAAAATAGATGTTTGAGTATCAAATATATAAACTAGTGTAGTTTGTATCACTACAATATTTAATCAAAATAAATACTTATTTTCAGATTGGAATTATTTGTGTTACAAGCTAATCAACATATGAAACTATCAACCAAAGAAAAAAATGATAAAAGAAAGGATGTTTAATATTACTGTTATAATTTTATATAATTGTAGTATATCAACTGAACTGGTTCGTTCCCTCGACCATAAAAAATATAATCATATCGATAAGATATCAATACTATCACTTGTCTGCCGGTTTCTCTAAGTTTTGTGCCCCTAAATTCTTGATAAATATTTTACTGTATAAAGCACAAGTAGGGGTGCCAAAATGGGTAAACCAATCCAAACCAAACCATATCCAAATGGTTTTAAACTTATATGGGTTATGGTTTTAACCAATCCATTTAACAAATGGATTGGGTCAATCCATAACTCATTTAAGTTAATGAGTTAATGGTTTTAATGGTAACACATGAACAATAATTTTATAGCTTAAATGGTTACTTAGTAAAAACATTATTTTGGGTTTAAAACAAAAAAATACTTAGACTTTTGATAAATACAATTACATGGTTTTGGTGTTAGAAACAATTTTATTATTTTAGCAGGGAAGATAATTTTGTGATTTTAATGAAAAACTATTTTTAACATTTTGGCGGAAAAATAAGATTTTCAGTTTTAGCGAAAATATAATTTACGGTTTTGGCGAGAAAACACAGTATAATGGTTTTAGCCGGAAAATACAATATTGCAGTTTTGGCGGAAAATCACGATTTTGCGGTTTTGCTGGGAAAACTAAATTTTACAATTTTGGCGGGAAACTCAATTTTACAATTTTGGCAGTAAATTCAATTTTACGTTTTCACGAGAAAACACGATTTTGTAGTTTTGGCGAGAAAATATTTTTCTTGCGATTGTGACGGAAACACACAATTTTTGCCGGAAAAACTCAATTTTACGGTTTTGCCAGGAAAACTCAATTATCCAGTTTTGGCGGAAAAATCGATTTTGCAGTTTTGGCGAAAAAACTCAATTTTACGGGTTTGGCGGAAAAATCGATCTTGCAGTTTTGGCGGGAAAATTCAATTTTGCCGTTTTGGTAGGAAAATTGATTTTGCAGTTTTGGCGGGAAAACTCAATTTTACGGTTTTGGCGGGAAAACTCAATTTTACGGTTTTGACGGGAAACTCGAGTTTACGGTTTTGGTGGGAAACTTAATTTTACGGTTTGGGGGAAAACACGACTTTGCCGTTTTGGCGGAAAATTTTGATTTTACGGTTTTTGCGGAAAAACACGACTTTGCGGTTTGGCGGAAAAACTTGATTTTACGGTTTTGGCGGGAAAGCACGACTTTGCAGTTTTGACGGAAAATTTAATTTTATGGTTTTGGAGGAAAACTCAATTTTACGGGTTTGGTGAGAAAACTCGTTTTTACGATTTTCGCTGAAAAATATGACTTTGCGGTTTTGGTAGATACAATTTTCTCGTTTTGATGAGAAAACAAGACTTTGCGGTTTTGGGAGGAAAACATGATTATGTTGTTTTTGTGGGAAAAAGAGATTTAGCGTTTTGATGGAAAAATATCCAATTTAGAGTTTTGGTGGAAATTTTGATTTTATGATTTTGGCAAAATTTATGATGGGCAATTGTCAATAATAGCACATTTTGAAGTTTATGTCTCAAAAATAGCACTAAAAGGAGAAAGTCACAAAAATGACATTCATTAAAGGGTAAAATATCCCTAATACCCTTGGTTTAAAATTAAATAAACAAACAAAAATTAAAAAAAATTAAAAAAAAATGAAAAATGAAAAAAAGAAATTTTTTTTATAGTTTCAGATTATATTTTTCAGATTCGAAATTTTTATAAATTTTTTTTTTGAAATTTTTTTTTCAAATTTTTTTTTATTTTTTTCAAATTTTCTTTTTATAATTTAAAAATACTTTTTGAAACTGTTTTTAAAATTTTTTATTTTTTATTTTATTATTTATTTTTTATAAAATTTTAAACCCTAATTCCAAAAGGGCAATTGTCAATAATAGCACCTTTGAAGTTTATGTCTCAAAAATAGCACTAGAAGGAGAAAGTCACAAAAATGACATTCATTAAAGGGTAAAATATCCTAATAACCTTGCTTTAAAATTAAATAAACAAACAAAAATAAATAAAAATAAATAAAATAAAAATTAAAAAAATAAAAAAAAAAGAATTTTTTTTTATAGTTTCAGATTATATGTTTTCAGATTCGAAATTTTTATAATTTTTTTTTCGAATTTTTTTTTTTAATTTTTTTTTCAAATTTTCTTTTTATAATTTAAAAATATTTTTTGAAACTGTTTTTAAAATTTTTATTTTTTATTTTAGTATTTTTTTTTATAAAATTTTAAACCCTAATTCCAAAACCCCACCCCTTAACTCTAAACCCTAAGGTTTAGATTAATTAACTCAAGGGGTATAAGTGTATATTTACCTCTTTAATGAAACATATTTTTGTGACTTTGAGCCTTGAGTGCTACTTTGGGAACATAAACTTGGTTTAGTGATATTCTAGTCTTTTTCTCATTCCAAAACCCCACCCCTTAACTCTAAACCCTAAGGTTTGAATTAATTAACTCAAGGGGTATAAGTGTATATTTACCTCTTTAATAAAACCTATTTTTGTGAATTTGAGCCTTGAGTGCTACTTTGGAACAAAAACTTGGTTTAGTGTTATTCTAGTCTTTTTCTCATTTATGATTAATTTGGCTTATTAAAAAGTCAACATATAATAGTTTTATATATATGAAAATTGGGTGTTAACAAATTCATATATATATATATATATATATATTTGTATATGTGAATAATTGGGTTATATTTACTTTATTAAATTTTAGTTATATATATGAAAATAAATTAAATTTGTTGTAGTAAAATTGGTTTAGAAATTTGGTTTGGTTATTTTTGTTTATATATTTGATTTGAGTTTTGTTTGTTATAAATTTTTATTGGTTTGGTTATGGATAACTCATTATCCATTACAATTCAAACCTTTTTTACCCAATCCACTTAGTCCATTTTTACCCAATCCACTTTGTTGTTGCTGTAAGAACGCAAAAGACTTTTATCCGCCAAATACTTTTTTTCGTGTCACTTAACTGAAGAGACTTATTTTGTTTTTTTTTCTTAACCGGACCTCGTGGTCTGGTGGTAAAGGAACTTCGGCTGAGGTACCCGCCATCATGAGTTCGAGCCCCGGTCACAACAGATTTAACATAGTTTCCATTTGGCCTCCAGGACCTTCCTGGCCAGTTCCAGTTGGACACGGTGGGATAGTCGGACTAAGTGAGAGGTCCGGATACCTGGATTATCAAAAACAAAAACAAAAAAACAAAAAAAATCTGATGTTAGGACCAAGTCTAAGTATAGATGATACAATTAATGATGGACATTCACTATATTAACATGGTGTGTAAAGTTGGTTAGGTTTATTTTTTATTTTCATTTAGAGTGCATACTCATCTACATAATTTTATATCCTTAATGATACAACTTGCAGTGTCAGTTGGCCTCAATGGAACTTGTAACATAGTCTTTTATATAGGTTCCAATAATTTGCATTCCAATCACTTTTTACCTCTTTAGTGTAATTTATAGTCTGGTTTTGATGTTCATATATGGGATCCAATACTTTGCATTCCTATAACTTTTACCACTTTGATGTAATTTATTCATCAGTTGCCAATCTCACAATTATTATTGTTTTTTTATATTTCAAGTGGATAACTATATATAATATCTAGTATATCTATTTCAAGAAATTTTTTGTTTGTTGTATTTGATATTTTTATTTTGTTATTAGCAAATCAATAAATAAAACTGCGAACCCGGAACTATATTCAAGCATATAATTTTTTTTCCTCAAAAATTATTCGCAGATAAGTTAGCAACAGTACTATACTGATCTTTAAGAAGCTTTGATGATTTTAGATCTCAAAATTTAAATATATACATTTATTTTTAGCACGCAAGTTACAAGTTTTTAGTTTAAAATTTGCATGGCACAATATGGACAGTATGCACATAAATCTTTATTTATTTTATGAGAGGTTATAAATATAACATAATATAATTTATCTGCACATGGTCCTCGTAGAAACTAGAGGGTTACTATACTATTGTAAACGAGTAAATTTGAATAAGATATAAACTTTGACCATCAAATAAAAGTATTATTCATACACATTAATATATATACATTTTTGAAAGCACTCTCATACATATGCATGAGACGTCAAAACAAGAAAAAGTAGATTTATGTATTTAAGTAGATGATATCTGAAAAGTTTGCACATATATACGTTAATGCAAGTTTTTGCATATCACAAACAACATAATATAATCACCAAACTGGAAACAAATAAAATTTAAATATGTTATTATCATAAAATCTGCTCCATAATATTGCACCTAATATGTAGTAAAATTGTTGACTGTAGAAATGTTAATCATTAAAAAGGATTTTTTTCTCTATAAATATCATTATACAAAAGGTTCCACAATCTCTATATAAACGAACATTAACAACAGAGGCTAACAACATCCACAATCAACAAAAAAATTACCTCAAATTATATAACTAATCATCTCTTCAAACCAAAAAAAAAAAGAGAGAAAAAAATGGGAAGCAAAAGAGTGAACATAATATTCATTTCAATGATGGTAGTGATGGTAACGGGGAACTTTGTGGTTAAGACACAAGCTCAAGACACTCTCTCTTTTAGAACTTGTTATCCAAGTTGTATTGATGGTTGTGCCGTTGAGAAGCAGTTACCAAAATTACTTTTGTGTCCATTCACTTGTCTCCTTACTTGTCTTGCTCCTCCAACATCAAATATTCCTTCTCCTCCTTCTCAAATGTTTTTGGCGAGGGAAATCGATCATATTGATTACTTTTGTAAGCTTGGTTGTGCTACTAATCATTGTGCTTCCCTTTCTTCTCTCAAAAATCCGAGTAAGTTTTTTCTTTCTTTCTATTATATGAAAAGATTTTATTAACTGATAATAATATATAGAAATATACTTAGTATCTTATTTGTTTTCAAAACATAAGATCTACTATATTATGGATTTTAGTTGAAAATTATCTAATTGATGGTTTATTATTGTTGTTTGTGGAATGATCAGATGTAGACAAAGTTGCGGACTGTGTGGATTCATGCTCAGACAAGTGCTCCAACAAGAACTAAAAGCAATAATATATGTTCTTGTTTTGATAAAAAAATCCCATGTCCAAATATCAAAAGATACGAACTACTATTATTAGTATCTTTCATGATTGAAATCCCATGTCCAAATATCACTACAATATTCAATCCAAATAAATACTTATTTCATGATTGAAATTATTTGTGTTACAAGCATATCATTAGTTGAAACGGTCGACCCAAGAAAAACAAAATGGTAGAAGAGAGGATGTTTACTATTATTGTAACAATATTGTATAATTGTAATATATCATCCATAACTGATTTGCTTTGTTTCCTATACGGTAAGCAATAGAATCATATCAATCAAGATAACAATATATATTATTAGCATATGGTATAATATTATATGTTTTGATAAACGAATAAGTATAGTGTAACTTGGATTTATGATTTGATCAAGCAACCAATCTTGGTCTTATATGTAACTCGGTTTTTAATAATTCAAAATACGTATAAAAGTAGACTTTACAGCTTGTAAATACAATAAATTTGATGTGCTACTTGAACTTCCACTTTAGAGGTCACTGTTAAATGTGGTAATTGAATGTTACATACCTAGGTCACCATTTGTTGTATTTGTTCGAAGGTGGCTGATTGGAAAGTTGTGCGTAGTTTCTCATGATAATTTTGATTGATGATAAATCATGTATAATTCATTTGTTAGGCACTCTTTTTTTATGACCTCTGTTTTGTATTGGGAGGATGAGCTGAAGGGAACTACATCTCAGATCGTTGCATAACCAAGTAACTTGTTCTTCTGGGATGATATCAAGATTGTTCTTGTACCAAGTAATTCATGAGTCTGAAAAGCAACCAAAGTATATACTTTGACTTTGGTAATACTTATTGTTTTATAATGTGAGGTTAACATTTCATGATGACGATTAATACTTCTTAAAGAAGAGATTCTTTGATGAGATAAATGTTGAATGTGGTTATTGTTAAAAATTTACGTCTCCATGATGCTTTTGATTTATGTGCTACAATGCTCTGTTTTGATGAGCTCTGGTTTTTATTCTGTAAAGGTCACACAAAGTTTGTAATGTAACGTGAGTTTTGTTTTACAACATGAGTTTTTCCATATTAACATGTTTAGTGTTTACTTTAAAATAATTAATCTATAAACTTAGATGATAATAATAATAATATATAAGGGAATGTGATATTGAATGGTATATCTTATAATTAATCTAGTAAAATATGGGTCTTTAAAGTGTAAGAGTGTGAGAAAGGCTATTGCGGTGATACATTAGCATAATGATAATTTTACTAATAACTTGTTTTTAATACGTTAATTCTTAAATATGCTCATCAAATAATGTTTAATGGATAAATATGTGTTCGAGACCTAGATAAAGACATTAAATATTCATTATTCTGTTCCGAACGTAAATTATTCAAATTTAAAATATTGTTAACTGAATATGAAATGATAGGTTCAAAAGAAATCAGAAAAAATTATAATCTAACGAATTTAAAATACTATTAACAAATCTAATCTGAAAATATATAAAATTTTAATAGCGCTTACAAAGATGAATTCAGAATTTGAGAAACCTGATCCAAGCGTTCATGTGTAGGTGTTGAGATGTCAACCATAAAATATTGAAAAATATTTTATAATAATAAAATGGACACATTTTTGTTTGAAAAATAGCACACAAAATAAATATAAAAAATTTATATAATACCATTAATTAAAAGTTAAAAGAGAATATTCTATAATTTTGATTTATATTTAGTAATTGTAGTATAAATTATTATTTAGGAAGTAGAATTAGCCTAATTTGTCATTTTATCCTTCGATTTTTCTCTATGTATACATGATTTTGTCATAACTTTTGTTTTGCTATATAAGAAATCCGCACAAAAGTATATTGCTATTTTCGTAATTTTAAGAATCATGAGGGATCACAATAATTACCTTTTCTACCATGAGACGCCGTTCAACAGCAATTGCGTTTTGATTAAAAACTCAAAACGGGAAAAGTGTGAATTGCGTTTGAAGCGGCGGAGAGCGATGTGGGGAGATCTTTTTTCTTTTTCTTTTTGTTTCTCGAACCTCTCATTCTCTCTTTCATCTTACGTAACCCTAGCGAAGTCGGAGAATCTCTGCTAGATCTCTCCCGATTCCAATTTTCAAATCGCAGGCGGTGGGATTCTGACTAGATAGGTAGAGAGTAATGGATTTGGATCAATGGATTTCGAAGGTTAAAGACGGTCAGCATCTCTCCGAGGACGAGCTCCAGCTTCTCTGCGAATACGTACGCCCTTCTCCTTCTTCTTGCTTACTTGCTTTATCTGTATCTTGGTGGTAGACGACTTTGAATCTGGTCATTGTATCACTTTGCTTATTAGATTTAGGGCTTTTCCTTCTGTAGTTTCCATGGTTCAATAGACTTTCTCGTTAGTCAGGGATTGATTATAGAGTTGTCAAGATAAGGTGTTTGTGTTGCTTGCAGGTGAAAGAAATTCTGATTGAAGAGTCGAACGTTCAGCCTGTCAACAGTCCAGTCACCGTCTGTGGTGACATCCATGGCCAGTTTCATGATCTCATGAAGCTTTTTCAGACTGGAGGTCATGTTCCCGACACAAATTACATATTTATGGTATCAAGTTTTTCTTTCTAATCCGCTGTGTATCTGGTGTTGACACATTCGAGATGAATTTAATCATGATCTTGCGGTGGGGTTTTCGCAGGGGGACTTTGTGGATAGAGGTTACAACAGCCTTGAAGTCTTCACTATTCTTCTGCTTCTTAAAGCTAGGTACAAGTGTTTCTTAAATGTTCCAGAGACTACCCTATTATGCTGTTTTTTCGTGCGTTTCCTTGTGTTTGATACTAAGTTCTTGATTATTAAGCCATTGGTCGTGACAATTATTGATCTTTTTTGAAAGAGATAGACCCTATAATCAATGTACTCGAAATTGGTTCAGTTAAGGAAGTAACTGCTTCTCAAGCATCTAATTTTCTCTGTTGTTAGATTTTGGAAAGATACAAAGCGATTAGTTTACTTGAAAATGCTAACTAAATGCTATTTTTAAAGTATATCTTCGTTTGGGGCATTAAATTGTTTTTTTTTGTTTCTTTTGTTTTGTGTTGTGTAGACATCCAGCCAATATTACACTTCTGCGTGGAAATCATGAAAGTAGGCAGCTAACGCAGGTATCTAATATTCTCTTCCGCTTTTTCTATTTTTGTTTTTTTGACGCACTTTCTAGGAGGTAAGTAAGTAACTTTGATTAGCTTCTCGCTCTCGTTGTTACAGCAAGTTTTTGAAAAGTTCTGGTTTTGTACATGTGGCAATTCCATGTCAGATGTAGACATGGATATTAGCTAAGATGCATTTTATGTGAATTGAGTAGTAGAAACCTAACTTCAGAAGATGATTTATATAGTGCCAGTCTCCTTTTTAGCATGTTTGGTCTCCTTAGCGCTCTTGATGTATCGTCTTCTCTACATTGCTATATTTCATAGTTGATACATGCACTCCTGGCAAACCTTCATTAAGATTAAGCTTCCGAGCGTATCTCATGGTGCATTAATATGTGTATCCTCGAATCTGCCTAAAATATAATCAGAAGTATTTGTAATGGTGATAAGTCGCAAAGTGGATGAAGTATTGTTATTGTAGATCTTGGATTTTCCTTCGTAACAGAAAACCATTCAATAGATAAATCAAGACATCCACAATAGAAATAAGTGATGCAGGTCTGTTTACGTTTATCTAGCTCTCTGTTTTGTACTGCTTCCAAGTTAATATATATGATTCTGGTTTTATTTTCATATTAAATTTTTAGTAAGGTGTTTGTGCCGTTGGAAAGCATATCTTATTCTGTATGTCGTTTATCGTGTTAAGGTTCTCATCCCAATTTTATGATTTTCAGGTATATGGTTTCTATGACGAATGCCAAAGGAAGTATGGTAACGCCAATGCGTGGCGCTATTGCACAGATGTTTTTGACTATCTTACCTTATCAGCTATTATAGATGGCACAGTAAGTAAATTCTTCAATAACTTGGCGTTGTCGATTAAAGTGCACATGTTTGCTGTATCCTAAAGTTACAAAATACTTTCTTTGTCTAGGTTCTATGTGTTCATGGCGGCCTTTCTCCGGATGTTCGGACAATTGATCAGGTTAAACTCTGCTTTTATTGCTTTTGGCTTTCACCCGTCAAGTGTGTTTGTTGCTTAGCATGTTATTAAGGTCATCTGCTCACTTAGATCTTATTGTGGGCTCTAGATAAGACTGGTAGATCGAAACTGTGAAATTCCCCATGAAGGGCCCTTTTGCGATCTTATGTGGAGCGATCCTGAAGACATTGAAACATGGGCTGTTAGTCCACGTGGAGCTGGTTGGCTTTTCGGATCGAGGGTTACCACTGAGGTATCTTTCCCTTCTTCAATACTGTAAATGATTAACGGATTTCACGTGTCTGATATTTGGTTTTGGCTTCTTGTACAGTTTAACCATATCAACAAGCTTGATCTAGTATGCCGTGCACACCAGCTGGTACAAGAAGGTCTTAAGTACATGTTCCAAGATAAAGGCCTTGTAACGGTGAGTTTACTGCTTCTTATGACTTCAATTTCTTACGCTAGATAATTGGAAATATTACTCTGCTTAATGATGTGTTTTTTTCTTCTTCTGCTTCTTTGGTGTGAAGGTATGGTCTGCGCCTAATTACTGCTACCGCTGTGGGAATGTAGCTTCTATACTGAGTTTCGATGACAACATGGTGAGCCATCTCTTCAAGTCTTTCCTATTGAATAGTCTAGTCTTTTCTAGTCATGCATAGTATCCATACCACCTCCTCTCTCAACAAGAGGGGGTTTCTGTTTACTTCAGTTATATCACATGTTTATTTTCGATATTAAGCTCTCTACCAGAGCAAGCACACACTTTATGATTTGGTATCCGCTTTCTAAAGTAAATTTTTAAGGAGAATTGTAGAAAGAAATTTAGATAAGTAAGCCGTATGCGTTAGAATATCTGCTCTGCTATAGATTCTCTAGGTAATATCTGCGTTATATTATATGGGATCATGATAGTCCATGGTTTAATGAATGAAGTCCGTGGAAATGCTTTGTTTTTAACAGGAAAAATCAGTGAAGTACTTCACAGAGACAGAAGAGAACAATCAAATGAGAGGGCCAAGGACTGGAGTTCCATATTTCCTATGATGATTACGCTTATTATATTTGTACCGCCCTTGCATTGCTGTGATGATGATGATGATGAAGCCATTGCTACCATAGGCAATACGTTCAGTCTCAGAAGGTGTTATTATGTAGATATATAATATTATCTACTAATGGGTTTCATTTACTTCCATTATTTATGTCCTCTACGTGACATTTTTTCCTTGTGAAATTCAAAAAGGTGAACACTTTGGTAATAGTTTGTAGTTGTTTGGAGTCTACTCAGTCATTCTCTCTACTTCTTTGTCTTTGTTTTCCCACAATCTTTTCTTCTGTATTCGCTTACACTGTCTCTACCCTTTTGTTGTTGTTTGTGGAGATGACATTAGTTCTAAAATAATTCCTATTTGAATTCAGATATTGCATACATATATTTTGTTATTAGAAAAACGAAACACTAAGAAGTGGGAAGCTGTTGTGTTTGTTAGTCGATGTTGCGTGCCGGGTCATCGAATAAATCGTTAATTAACAAGTCAAACGGTTACTGTTTAGTCATTCTTTATAGTTTTGTAAATGACTAAAACGCTATTAAAAAGAGGTTGATCACCCTCCTCCATGGTAAGGTATGATAACAAGAAGAGAGTGATATATAGAGAAACAATGAGCTCATCATTATCATCTCCGGTACTTCAACTAGCCCGGCCTTTTCTCCGAGGTGAGCTAGAGAAGATCAACCCTAAACTCCCCTCTTTGATGGCCGTCCTCAAAAGCGTCGGCGCCGGCGAGTGTTGGCACAAACACGGCAACTTTCTTGATCACTTGGTCGACGTCTACAAAATCCTCAAACTGTGGAAAGCTCCTGAACCCGTCTGCCTATGTGGTCTGTTCCACTCTGCTTACTCCAACTCCTACGTCAACTTAGCCATCTTCGATCCCTCCACCGGACGTGACGTCGTCCGTGGACATGTTGGTGAGGCTGCAGAGTCGCTGGTCCATCTCTTCTGCGTTATACCGAGACAAACTCTGATCCACGACGACGTTCTCTTCAAGTACTCCGACCTCGAGCTCGTCGAGCATCTTGAACTCTCTGAGGTTTCGTTGAGGAACGCCAAGGAAAAAGGTGTTTTCGATGGAGAGGAAGTGTGGAGGAAGAAGCTGAACGGTTTGGTGCCTGAGAACGGCGTCGTTGTGAAGCATATCAAGACGGGTGAAGAGATTCTTGTTTCGAGGAGAGTAGTTGGTGTCTTCTTGCTGATAACGATGGCGGATTTTAGCGACCAGTTTTTCGGGTTCCAAGACGAGCTGTTCTGTAACAATGACGGGAGACTCGAGTTTAGAGGCAACAACGTGACGGCGTTATGGCCTGGGAATGGGAAACCTGGGCTGTGGATGAACTCTAGCTCGAGGATGGGTGCGATCTATAGTTTGATAGTGAGAGAAGAAGAGATTTTGATGGAGCAGAGGAAAAGAGGTTATGGTTCTGAGTTTGTGGCGAGGAAGGAGAGAGATGAAGATATTGAGCTTGTGGTGCCTCCAGTCTTCAGCTTCTGCACCAAGGTATATATGATTTAGATCCCAAACTGGTTAGTTATCTGATGCAGAGAGGATATTTAGAATAAATATTTTATTTATTTAGTGTTTTATTTAGAGTTTATTTATTATTAAGATAATTATCTCTAATGTTTTAGGATTTTTATGTTTTCTTATATATATATATAGTGTTTGACGCTATGGTTTTAGGTAGTTTATGAATTTATGATTTGAATTAATAAAAATTGAGAGTTCTCTCTTTATTCTTTGTTTTCGGTAGATCATTGGTGATCTCAACGAATTTAAGAATACATTGATCTTAGGTATTTTTAGACTAAATAAGATCTCTGTGATTATCTTAGTTTTCCGGGTATTCTCAGAATCAACGGATTTCCGGAAGCCTTATAAAACAGAACTAGAAATCCGTTGATTCTGAGAATACCCGGAAAACTAAGATAATCACAGAGATCTTATTTAGTCTAAAAATACCTAAGATCAATGTATTCTTAAATTCGTTGAGATCACCAATGATCTACCGAAAACAAGGAATAAAGAGAGAACTCTCAATTTTTATTAATTCAAATCATAAATTCATAAACTACCTAAAACCATAGCCTCAAACACTATATATATATATAAGAAAACATAAAAATCCTAAAACATTAGAGATAATTATCTTAATAATAAATAAACTCTAAATAAAACACTAAATAAATAAGATATTTATTCTAAATATCCTCTCTGCATCATTAGCTAAACTAGCTCTGTTTCCCTCAGTTCATGTCATGATCATCGTATGCTTCTTTAGTTGATCATAAAAGAAAGGTAGACTCTGCAGAGTTATCAGTTGCTTTCAAAAATTAAATTGAGCTTAATAGTGTCTTCATATACACATATATACAAATGATCATGTATCTAGTTAGGTAAGTGGCTACATGTCTAGATCATTGTGCTGTTCTTCCTTATCTAGTTAGCTAAGTTGGTTGTGTTTTATGTCATAATCATCGTGTTGCTGTGTTTTTAATTTTTATCTTCATTAGTTTAGTAGCTTTCATGAAACTGATCATAAATAAAGAGAAAGAAAGAAAGATGAATAGTACATGCTATCAAGAATGAAAGTGAGTTTAAAAAAAAAAAGTTAGCATCACATATATCCAGGTTATACATGTATTTAATTAGCTAATCATTTTCATGTGTAGATCATGATGTTTTCATTGATTGTATGATACAATTTGTATCTCTCCTTTGGTTAATGTGCTTTCACAAAATGACATTAAAAGTGCCTCTTGGTACATGGTTAGAAACTTGATAATCAAATAAAGAACATAGACTCGAGAGTTTTCATTTGTTACCAAGAAATTAGTTGTCCTTTATAAGAGTTTTATTGATAAGCTGTGCACATGTAATGGAACAGGTACTAGATGCAAAAGAGCAGATAGAAGCAAGGGACATGTACTGGGAAGCTGTGAGCAGCGACGCGAGCAAAGAAGGGTACTTGGAGAGAGCAGAGAAGATGTTGTTGGGGTGTATTGAGAAAAACCCATTTGTGGGAGAGCCACATGTGTTGTTGAGTCAAGTGTATTTGGGAAAGAAGAGATTCGTAGAAGCAGAAAGAGAAGCTGAGAGAGGGCTTGTCCTGCTGTTGCAATGGGGAAGTCCTTGGGACAAGAGGATGTCATGGGAAGGTTGGATTGCTTGGGTTAGAGTTCTTCTCATGAAGTCACATGATCAGTCTTGGCCTGATGTTTCTTGGGGGATCTTGAACTTGGGTCTTGTCCGCTAAGATTACAATTTGTACGTGCTTGCTTATGCTTACCAAAATAAGGTTTAATAAAAAGATTGATGAATCAGTCGATGCATGTAGATCGAATCTTCTTGCCTTGTGGTATATGTCATTGTAACTTCAAGACTTGAATTATAACACCCAAAAATGTAATGGTCTTTCATTAGATAAGACGTTAATTCATGCAATTATGAAGATTGATCACATTTAATACTTCCCACTATGTGCAACACATGTTAAAGTATGGGAATTGGACGATAGAGAACTCCAATGGGAACCTAAATATTCCAAGTTCCAACGCAAGAAACTATACGACAAACTGATTAACACAGACAGTGCCGGTCCGGATTCATCTGACGCCTAAAGCGGACACAAAAATTGTTGTCCCTTACCTCTAATTTTTTTTAAAATATCATCACAACAAGGAAAACTATCATTAAAACTTATTTTTCGAAAAAATGTAGTTCATAAATATCAATATATTATTTATAAAATCAGTTAATCATTCACGAACGATATAATTTTAAAGAATTCAATTTTTGGGAGAAAACATTCCATACAAGCAATTTTTTGTTTGGACAAAAATCATTCGTTATTTTTAAAAAAATCTAATACTTCAAACGTTTTGTAGGTTTTTGTCAACATTCTTTTTAGGTAATCAAAATCCATAAAATGAATTTTCTTCATAAGACTAAAATAGATTTAACAATATTTTCATTTATAAAATTATATTGAATTTTTACTGAATTCCAGAAAACATATCTAACTTCTAATAATGTTATATTTATTCAGATTTCAAGAAATTCTTAAAATAGATTATAAAAAAAGTATGAAAACCAATAAGAAGAAATAGAGAAGAAGGCATATATAGAGGTGGGAAACACAACCATTTCAGTCATCACCAAATGTGAACGTAGCTTTAGAATAAAATACAATTGAAAAGAATTAAAACATAAAACGTAAAGCGTATAATGAATTATTAATTAGGTTCGTGTTTAATATTTATCTTATACATCATATTTAATATAATAAAAGAAACTAATATGATTGAAAAAGGAAGAAACTATTAATTATTTTACAAGTGATGATGTTCCATCAAGTATTCACGTTTTATTTCATAGTCATCATTATCAAGAAGAAAAAAAAAAAGAGGTTGAAGAGCTTTGAACCACCAACGTGAAAGACAGTAGCAACATCTCAAAGCCACTACGCTAAACAGCCTTTTACCTTAGTTTGGCGCCTCTAAAAGACTAATAACTTTTGGCGTCTAAAGCCCTTGTTTTATGAGCTTTAGCCCAGGACCGGCCTTGAACACAGAGTCTAAAAACATCTTCAAAGTAGAGAATGTTCGAGATGTAGAGAAGCAATGTCAGGACACAGGAGTACATATTGGGCTGATTAAGTCCCATAACATTGAAATTCATCGCTGAAGGTGCTTATCCCGCATCCTGGCCAACACGACGATATATGTAAGTTACCAAGGCCGAAACGTCCTGATGTCATCGGTTACAACTTACAACACCACTCGTAACCGATGGTATGTTTGGTTATGCACATATTTGGTTTGCTTAACTAACTGAAGTTACTGAACGACTAAAACTGCAACGTTTATGTAGTACATATACTTTCACATTCTAGAACTAGTAAGTTTGTACTTAACATATAGACCAAAAAAAAAAAGTAGTAAGTTTGTACAGGGCACCAGTAAAATGAAATCACTTGCATGTGTTCTTTATTATTAAACCAGATGAAATTAAATGGTCCGTCCTTAGCCGAATTGAATGAGACCGGGGAATGAACGGTCCAGAACCGGTTTAAGTTTAATAACCGAATTTGGATTAAAAAAGAGAAAACGAAGCTACAAAACCCTTGAAAGGCAACAAAACCCAAAAGAGAGGATCTCGCCCCCAAAATCACAAGAGAAAACCCTTAACACACTTCCTCCTCCTCTCTCTCTCTACTCTCGCCGTTAGGGATTCTCGGCGATGGCGGATCTTTTCCCACCTCTCGTGACGGCTCAAATCGACGACAAGCCTAAAGTCGACGAGAAAGTCGATTACTCGAATCTCCCTTGCCCTGTTCCCTACGATGAACTCCACCGTGAAGCTTACAGTTCAGTACATCATTATCTACTTCTTCTCGATCTAGAATTTTTTTCTTCTTCTTTTTTAAAATATCTCAATCCGTGTGGGTGATCTGATCTGTGTTGTTTGGAATGACTCAATCTAGAAGATGAGTGTTGCTTTAGTGCATTGGATCGAGTTAGGTTAATGACACTTTTGTTAATGATTCTTAAATAATTAAAAATGAGATTGTAGCTGCATAATGTTTGTGAAACTGTTTCATTCAGCTCTTTCAAAGTGTTTGTTTGTTGTCAAATCTTATTCACATGATCCTGAATGGCTCCTCGTAATGGTTACTTCCTGTGTTGTGAAGCATTTAAGTTTAGCTTTCCCGTTGTTTTGTAACTGTGGTTTCATTACTCTTTGCAGTTTCTTTAAAGACAGAGAATTTTGAGGGTTTTCGCTTCGACTTTACCAAGGGGCTGAATCAAAAGTTTGCTCTCTGCCACAGGTAGAAAGATTGTGTTTTTACAGTTATTGGTGAAAAAATTTCTTTTTTTCGTTTCTCTCGTTAAGCTTTGTAACGAATTTTTTTAAACAGTGTAATGATGGGGCCAATGGAAGTTCCTTCTCAGTCACCTGACACTACCATCAAAATTCCAACTGCCCACTATGAGTTTGGTGCCAATTATGCTGACCCAAAGGTATGCTAGTCGTTTTGTTCTGTATACTTGTGGCTATCAAGAAGATATGGAAAAAAAATGACAAAATAAAGATATGCAGCTGATGCTTGTTGGAAGGGTTATGACTGATGGTAGAACTAGTGCAAGAGTGAGAGCTGATTTAACTGATAAGTTGATGATGAAGGCGAATGCTCAGGTAAGTGAGAATTTGTTTGTTCTATGGTGTACATTCATTCTCTGAAAATCTTGTATGTAACATCTTTGTTTACACTCTTTTCCAGATAACAAATGAGCCTCATATGTCGAGTGCAATGTTTCACTTTGATTACATGGTGAGGAATTTCCCCAGCTTTTCATTCATCCTTGTGATAGCACCTTTGCTAGCTTTTGGTTCGTCTGAAGTTTTTCTTGTCTCATGTTTGTGTAGGGATCAGACTACAGAGCCCAACTTCAATTTGGGAACAGTGCTCTAATTGGAGCTAACTATATTCAGGTAAAGTGGACTATTGTTCCTTAGCAACAGCTGCATTTTTTTTGTAAATCTTTCTGCGCAAAGTCATATAGTTAAGGAAAGGGCTAGCCATATTTGAATTTATTCATCTAGCTGTAAAGCTGTGATGAGATATGAACCAACATGTTGTGGTCATAACTCATGGTTAGTTTTATGGCGATAAGAAAAGTTAATATTTCATCTGTTATCAGTCTTTAGAGTTTAGATCTGTGATATTAAAACTTTTTGGTACGGTGCATGTGAGAGATGTTGCTTGTTTTTGTTTAGTGTTTCAGTGTACTCAATTGTATTTTTCATGAAATATTGGACAGAGTGTGACACCACGTCTATCATTGGGTGGGGAAGTTTTCTGGGCTGGTGGGCCTCGGAAGTCGGGTATAGGTTACGCTGCAAGATACGAAACTGATAAGATGGTAATTCCTCTTCTCATTCGTTTCAACAACAACAATACTCTAACCGTTTGTGTCCTTATCATACTAAGAACGTTTTCTTTACCAACAGGTCGCCTCTGGGCAAGTTGCAAGCACTGGTCTTCTTCTTATGAACTATGTTCAGAAGGTTTCCGACAAGGTAAAACATCTTATAACCCTACAGAGATAGAGATAAAACATGACACCTTCTTCTCATGATCAGGTCTCACTTGCAACTGATTTCATGTACAACGTTTTTTCAAGAGAAGCTGTAGCGAGTGTAGGGTATGACTACATGCTCAGACAGGTAAAGTCGCCAATTTTTTTTTCTGGAATGTAATGGAGTTGAAAAACAAGGTATAGATTGCTTGATAATCTCTGTGTGTTTGTATCAGGCTCGTGTCCGGGGAAAGATAGATTCAAACGGTATAGCATCCGCTCTTCTGGAAGAACGATTGAGTATGGGACTCAATTTTCTTATATCTGCAGAGGTACACAGTTGTCCTTGTTCTTTGCACTGAGATTGAATGGAAAGATTCTCATTTCCTAACTGTTGATTGGTTTCTGTTTAACCCAGCTTGACCATAAGAAGAAGGACTACAAGTTCGGATTCGGTTTAACAGTCGGCTAAAAAGCATATTGAGGCACGCAATAAAGCCCTGACAGCGCAGATTGCAGCAGCTGTTGTGCGGGGGATTCGGTTCAATTTTCATTTTATTCTCTCCCTTCAAGATTTCAGTTTAGGCTTTTTTTCGTTGGGAAGTTGAACAAAAAAAAAACAAAGGGGAATGTTGTGATGTTTATTTGCGGTTTAGGTTTTCTCTCCGAGAATATTCAATCAAAGGAGTTTTTACTTTCTTGCCTGAGGTCTCGTATACTACTACCGAGAGCTCTATTCATTTCCTTTCTATTAAATAAAATCAGTTAGATATAGTAAAAATGGCCTTGTGAAGTTTCACCTAGCAAATGATTGAGAACCTATCAAATTGTAAACAAAAAGTATGTTTAATGGTTTACTAAAGGAAGAAAATTAAATATGATTCAAACAATTTGGTAATCACAATTAAATGTTTTGCTGATGGAACCCAAAGACTTAAGAAACAAGTTACGTCAATTTTCTTTTTTTCATATCATTCTCCTCACAAGGAGCCTTTTAAATACAAACTAAAAGTACTAGTGGATAGATCCACAATCCTATAAACTAGGAAACATAATTGCATAACTAAATAAATAAAGATATGGAGATCAAGCTCCTACACTTACGGAAACGTGAAACAACAATAAGGAAATTAGGAAACGCCTTCTATCTTCTTAACCAAGTCTGGTTTGATTTGGTTATCTTGATTGAACCATTTGGTTCGCATCAATAAAATGAACCTTGTCGTCAAGGTTCTTATGAAAGCTTGTTTATCTTTCCACGTTGCTTCAGTTGGTGAAAGTCCTTGCCGATATATCCATGCAAACGCTTGACTTGTAGACTTAATTTCTTGTTGTTGCTTCCTCCTCTTTGTTTGCAATTTTTTCTTCCTTTTCTTTTTTGGTGAGATCTTCTTTCTCTTCCTCTTGGGTATGTGTCGTCTTTTGCTCCAGAAAGCGTGATGTTGGTGACTGATCCGAGTTGATCGAGCTCGTCTGCGTTTTGGTGGTGATGTCTTTGATTGACCGATTGATAGAATCGGGTAAGACGAAACCGTTTGTGACGAACGAGATGCAGTACCATCACCAGATTTCATCATTCTCACTATCTCCACCATATGATTCACGGTAGCCTCAAGACTCCTGAAACTCTCAGTCATAGAAACCTTCATCTTTTGGAATTCATCGTGCATTTGACGGAGGAGTGTGATCTTTATATCTTCAATGAACTCTTGATTGCATCTCATATCTTATATCACTACAATTTTTTTTTTTTTTTGAAAAATGGAAAAACAGAGATAGAAGTTTTTGATACCACAAGGTGGTCCGGATCAAAAACAAAACATGCTTTGATGCCAATTAAGGCCCCTCCTCAAAGCTAAGAGAGTTTGCTCTGATACCAAATGATGGAACCCAAAGACTTAAGAAACAAGTTGCGTCAATTTTCTTTTTTCATATCATTCTCCTCACAAGGAGCCTTTTAAATACAAACTAAAAGTACTAGTGGATAGATCCACAATCCTATACATAATTGCATAACTAAATAAATAAAGATATGGAGATCAAGCTCCTACACTTACGGAAACGTGAAACAACAATAAAGAAATTAGGAAACGCCTTCTATCTTCTTAACCAAGTCTGGTTTGATTTGGTTATCTTGATTGAACCATTTGGTTCGCATCATTTGCTAATCACATTTTCTTACAAAATAATAATAAAATCTATTGTTTCTCAATTTTATGCCAATGAAGTTGAAATTTTGTCAAATTACTAACACATAATTTTATTCTTCTGTTTTAAATTATTTAAGAAATATATCTGTAAATTTGATACGCAACAAAGTTATTTATTTATTTATTGAACTATTCAGATTAAATTTTGTTTTATCTTTTTTTTTTCTTGTTCATGAAATGACAAACGTTCACCAGTTCATGAAATGACAAATGTTCACCAGGAATAAAATTCTAAAAACGGTTTGAGATAGTTGACCTAAGAAAAAAACGGTTGATATAATTGTGGGAATGGTTGAGATTTTTTTTTAATCTACATTAACTTTAGATAAATGCTAAACCCGTAAACAGATGCGGTCAGTTGACAAATCAGTTTTGACCGTCTCAACAAAAAAAGAAAAGGATAAAAAGGAATCTATAAGCCTGGTTCGAATCGTTAGTTTTCAGTCTACATTAAATTCTAAGGAATCAAGGGAATTGATAAGCCTAAACCCTGATATCGAATCGAGGTGAGTTCCATGGACTTGGGGTTTGACATCGATTCAAGGGGTTTTAAATTAGAGGCTGCAGTTACAATCTAGGGATCTTCTCCATATTATATTGTTCGATTTATAGAAGAAAATTTAGACTGTGAATTGACTATTTTGTATCTTGAAACAACAGATGACTGACCGTGTTATACCGCAGTCTAGATGTTCCCCTTTCACTAATGGGTCAGTGATATATTCTTTCCCTTTGAGACTTCATATTATTCTTACGTGTTAGGGAAAGTCTAAATCCCTACTTTTCTTATATTTATTTATTTATTTACAGGACTGCTGACGTCACCAAAGAGAAGGAGCAGAAAGAAGAAGCTGTGCGACTCGGAGTTGAGCTCTCGCTCTGTATGGCTGAAGCAATGTTCATATTATCCGATGACAGACGTTCTATGACGTACTTCTGTTTTTTTACATTGTTTAAAACAAAGATGGATCGTCGTGGTCCCGCGGTAAGACGATTGTACCGTGTTATACAACTCGTGTATGCAACATATATCAAACCCAAGAATCTCGTCTACATTGACGGTGGAGAATCCACTCAATCAAAACTGATGGGGACGTTCCGACAGGATTTTGTTTCTGCCATCAGAGGTTTGGCTCACATTGTTTCCACTCTCGAAATCGGTTGCCTAGTGAAACCGTCTGTTTTTGAACAATACAACCGAGAGCTGAAGAAGCTAGAGGAGAATCTGGGGTCTGTCAAGGATGTTTCAGAGGCAAATGGGTTTGCTAGGGAAGCAATAGAGACTGAGATTCTTCCCCTGTGGAAGTCTCTCTTTGAAACAAATTCTGAAGTGATAAAACTTGATAAGACTATTAATAGTGAGCTGCTTAGGCCTCTCTTGAACGAATTGAACAAGGAGGTTTGTGCTCGTAGTCTTGCTTCTTTAGCCATCAAGCCATGTAAATGAAATCATATACAATGGTTTGATGGTGTTATTTTATTGCATATTGTTAGAGTTTTCTTATAAGTTTTGGATGGTGTTTTTCGATCGCGTATTGTTATTCCGACTTATTTTAATGAAATCATAACAATCCGTTGTGGATTAAATAAATGTGTGGCCAGTTTTGAGTAGAACAAGGTGGTTGTATGGTTTAAAAATGTGCATCCTACTCCTTTGCATGATGTCAGTTTTATGTTAATTACATCTTCTGCTAAACTCTAAAGTGGATGAGACTACTGCGATGGTAATGTATCAAAATCACTTTTGTGGCATACACCAAAGACCAAACTGTCACGCCATGCCACTCTTTTCTCTACTCCAAATGTCATCAAAATCACTAAGAAGCGTCACTTTAGGAACATTTACAGAACACTGGAAAATATTTTAAAGTACAGGGTTTGATGTTTTCTCTAATTGTTTGGTCTCTAAAACCAAGCTTAAACGACAGCTTCCATGGTGTTCCTCAGCGAATGGTTAGCTCTCCTTTCCTGCTCTCATCGTCTTCTACTAGGGTTTTGAGGACAACCCTCGACGTCGACGTCTCTTGCGGAAAGAGCGATGTTTTCTTTTGTCTTCAGGTCACCTGCTTCAAGGAGTTCCGTGCTCCCTCTGTGCTTCATTTCCCGTTCCAAAGCTTCCGGTCAATTGTGATACGTAACTCTGCTGTCTCCGCCGCATCTTCTGTGTCGCGCAGCGGATTGAGGGGCCAAAACGACCGACTGCGCTTGACCGCGATCTTCATCTTCAGTGGTGTAGCAGCGGGTTTACACTGTCGTCATCCTCTGTGTTAACTTGGGCTTGTTTGTCGACGTCCTCTTCCAGCGGAGCTCCGGGGCGTGAGCTAGGCGCTTCCGTCGATGCCGGTGAGGCTCGATCGAACTCGTCTTCAGGTTATCCTCCTGCTCTGTGTTTCAAACCAGTAGAACAGGAAGCGCTTTGGTATGGGAGTTCAAAATGCTGTCTTTGTGCTTCAATGTAATATTAACTTAAATAAGCCATTGTTTGGGTTGCTTGGTTGTTAATCTTTGTAGGTTCTATGGGGCTTTTTTAAACTTTTTGCGGTTCCATAAACCTGATAAACTGAAAATCATCTCTTGGTTTCAATGTTCTATAACTTGTAACCGGATTTTCATTATCGTCTAATGATATTTACCCTTTAGCAAAAAAATAAAAATAAAACCAAGCTTATATAAAACAATAAAAACAATTTATTAATAGGGGCACATTTCTCTATTGTTAGAATCTCTTTAAGCAATCATCTCTTGTATATGTTTAATCCGAATTACTTACGACTCGATGCATCCAATCAAAGGAGGTTTATTTTTGTGTGTTTTACTTTCTTGCTTGAGGTCTACCGAGAGCATCATTCATTTCCTTTCCATTAAAGAATAAACCAGTTAGATAAAGTAAAAAAAGCCATGCGAAGTTACATCTAGCAAATATTTTAAAACCTATCAAATTGTAAACAAAAAGTAGTACTAAACAAAAATGTCTTTATGGTTTTCTAAAAAAAGAAAATTAAATACAATTTGGTTTCAATTGGTAAGCACAATTTCTTACAAAAATAATAATAAATCAAATTTATGCCAAAACAAGTTGGAAAATTGTCAATTTACTAACACATGATGAGTTTCACTTAATTCTTCTGTTTTAAAAAGATTTAAGAAGAAACATTTCTCTAAATTGGATAAGAAACAAAATGACAAAAAGTTTGTTTTTATATTATTACTCAATTATTCAAATTAATTTTTTTTCCTTGTTCATCAAATGTTCACCAGTGGAAGTTTTTGTTTTGTGGTTCGATTAAGAAGAAAAAACAATTATTAATATTGGATTTATGTGGACAATTGGGTAATATGGGCCGGCTAATACCCCTTTTGTTTTTACATTGGTTAAAAAAGTAAATTAGTAAAGTTTCTTTAAAAAAAAAAAAACGAAACGTCCCAACATCCCTTCACATTACATTCCCCCTATTCTCCGTCAAAATCGCAATCAGCCGTCGTGACAGAAAGGTTAAAAAAAAAAAAAAAAAACTTCCGAATCAACAGTGGCTTCCTTCTTCTCCAACTCGCTGCTTCCTTGGTACTCTCTCATTCCCCGATTCTCCATCTTTCTCGCCTTCTTCTTTCGTCTGTTTTACTTTTTTAACTTTTACCTCATAGTGTAGGTAGGGTTTTACAAAATCGAAATATGTGTTCCGTTTCCATTATCCCGCCATTTCTGCTTACTCCGTTTTGATTTTCATTTCCTTGGATTAGCTTCATTGATCTTCAGCTTAGTCGAATTTGATAGCATTGCTGGCTATTAGTTTCAGTGTGGATAATGTTTTGCATCGCAGGCTGATTCGGTTTCTCAGAAGCTCGACTGCTGGAAAGAGTGAAGACGAAGGAGATCCCATGATGGAATCCGCTATTGAAATCAGTTCAGGCAGTAGTAGTATTAGTAGTAGTGATGAAGAGGAGGTATCAGAAGAGCCCATTAAAGAAGAAGTTAGAACCAGGAAGAATCCCCCTTGGCTAGATGGTTTACTCTTTATCTCTCTCCGTGAGGTTTAGCTTTATGGAGTTATCAAATCACATTGCTACTTTTTTTCAGGCAGCACTAGTTTTCCTCAAAAGGGTTCCTCTGCTGCTAATACTCAACCTACACCTAGACCTCCAAATCCAGCTTCTCGCTATGGTGCTCCACGTTATGCATCTCGGCCAAGAGACAGCTCTAGAACTACTACTAGAGGGAATGACAAGAGCATCGTTAACTCGAGGACTTCAATTGTTTCTTCTCAACAACCTCTGAAAAGAACCCTTCCGCCATCTTTTAATACGACTCCTATTCCTCCAAGAAGTGCTTCCAACGGTGTAAGCCATGGCAACGCGGGTCGCTTTGGTGCGGACTATAGTAGTAGTTCTGCTGTAAGCAACAAGAGTGCGTTTGGTGATCGTCACCGTGGAGCTCATTCTGAGATAGGAATTCACCGTGGCATGAATGGGGTTAGGATCCTCCCTCCGTCTATGACCATTGGAACATCTGCATCCTCTCCGTTACATTATGGTGGTCCAAGCGATCCAATTCACAGGGTTGGCGTTGGTGAAGATATGAATTCTGAGAACGATGAGAGGTTGATCTATCAGGCTGCGCTACAGGTAACTCAATCTTCTCTTATGTATAGCCTTCAACACTTGGCTGTTCTTCTCTGTTTGCATGTCTTGTGTCGCTTTAGTCACCTAGTATGATTGCGATAGTGAATATCGAGCAATGAATAGCTCCAAACTTGGCTCCTTTCTTTTGGTTAAATATTTTTCAGAGATTTATGGTGCATTGTTCGTTTTATATGGTTTCTCATTGATGCTGGAGTCATATTATATTACCATGCTGAATCTACTCATTTTAGACCGAGTAAAGCTGCTTTATTTTTCTTCATCTGAAAAATGATATTTTAGATAATTGTGTTTATGAGGAGCATTCATTTTCGATTTTACCCAGGTGCATTGTAAATATGTTGAGAGCTCTGTGTTGTGTTGTTTCCATTGTCAACCTGATATTTAATGGTATATTAAGTGCAATTTTTAGTAAAAGAGTATGTTAATCCTGCAGGATTTGAATCAACCCAAGACCGAAATTGATCTACCTCCTGGTATTCTTTCAGTTCCTCTTATGAGGCATCAGGTATTGTCATGTTTCAATGTTACCATTTAGTGGCCGTTGAAATTGGTTTGTGTACAGTGTACTGAATACTGTTGCTTTCAGAAAATTGCATTGGCGTGGATGTTTCAGAAGGAAACAACTAGTTTGCACTGTTCGGGAGGGATATTAGCAGATGATCAGGTCACATATTCTTAAATTTCTTCCCAAGTTAATATCTGTGATTTTGTTACGTGGATATTCCCCTCAAACTATGTAAGGTCTATTTTTGTAGGGACTTGGTAAGACAGTTTCGATGATTGCTCTTATCCTGAAGCAAAAGTTTGAGTCACAACTGAAGTCTGAAATCTCAACCAAGGGAGAAGCTGAAATATTGGACCTGGATGCTGATGATGAGTTAGAAAATGCAAAGCATGAAAGTAAAAGTCATGCAAAACCAGAGCTCAATTCAAGGAACAGTGAGACCACGGTTCTGTCTATTAAGGAAGAAGCTGAAATATTGGATCTGGATGCTTATGATGAGTCAGAAAATGCAAAACATGAGAGCGAAAGTCACGCAAAAACAGAGCTCAAGGTTTTAACCAACAGTGAGACCACGGTTCTGAGTGTTGGTGATAGTGATGAGAATGACAGTTCAGATGCGGAGAAAGTCAAAGATGAAGAAGTGAGTACTTCAGTAAGGGAGTTTAAAAGAAAGAGACCAGCTGCTGGTACATTAGTTGTTTGTCCAGCGAGTCTTGTGAGGCAATGGGCAAGAGAGCTTGATGAGAAGGTTTCTGATGAATCTAAACTTTCTGTTTTAGTCTACCATGGTGGTAATAGGACCAAAGATCCTGTGGAGTTAGCAAAATATGATGTGGTTGTCACAACTTACGCCATTGTTACCAATGAAGCTCCCAAACAGTCCTTGTTGGACGATGATGAGAACGATGAAGACAATAACCAAAAACATGGCAACAAGAAGAAACGTAAGGTTGCAATGAAGGCCAGTAAGAAGAGTAAGAAAAGAGGTAGAAAAAGCATGGACGGTTCTTCTTTCGACTCTGATTGTGGTACTTTATCAAGAGTTGGTTGGCTCAGAGTAGTACTAGACGAAGCTCAGACAATTAAGAATCATACAACACAAGTGGCAAGAGCTTGTTGCACTCTTCGAGCCAAGAGGAGGTGGTGTTTGTCTGGAACGCCAATTCAAAATACGATTGATGATCTATACAGCTATTTCAGGTTCCTTAGATATAATCCGTATGCTGTGTACAAGTCATTTTACCATACAATCAAGGTTCCAATTTCCAAAAGTTCTCTTCATGGTTACAAAAAGCTTCAAGCTGTTCTAAAGGCTATAATGCTGCGCCGTACAAAAGGTACCCAAGTTTATCGTGTTATTTTCTTTCTAATATGTATTTGATCGTTTTTACTCGATGGTAGTTTTTTATATTGCTATTATGTTATTCGTACGTAGCTGGGATGCAGTTGATGATTTCTGCTAAATATCTCATGTTCTAATATCTAGGAACATTGCTTGATGGGAAACCCATTATTAATCTACCTCCAAAGAAAATTAGCTTGAGCAAAGTGGACTTTTCAGTGGAGGAGCGCTCTTTCTACAAGAAGCTTGAAGCAGATTCACGATCACAATTCAAGGTTTTCCTTTTCGTCCTCCACAGTTTATTAGTTCATACTTTGAAATTGATGTGCACTTTGTTGGAAAAGAAGAAACGTCTATAAAGCTAGTCAATGCTTTTATAAATGAGACCTTACAGGAGCGTTCTTGGAATATCATGTTTTCTGCCAGTGAAACAACATAAACTCGTACTTGTAGTCATGTACACCTGATAAGATGATTAATAATATTTTCTGCAGGCTTATGCTGCTGCAGGAACTTTGGGCCAAAACTACGGAAATATTCTTCTGATGCTTTTGCGTCTACGCCAAGCTTGTGACCACCCACAACTTGTTAACGGGTACAACTCAGATCCTCTTGGAAAAGAATCAGAAGAAGCAGTCGAAAGACTCCCTAGGGAGGCTCGAATCAACCTGCTCAATCGTTTAGAGTCATCATCTGCCATCTGCAATATATGTGATGTAAGTGCAGAGTAATTGAGAGCTAGGAAAAAAACATGTCCTCAGGCTCACTGCTCTCTAATTCTTAGGCCAGTTCTGAGAATATTTACTCTAGTTCCCTGTTTATCTGCAGGATCCACCGGAAAACCCTGTTGTTACGCTGTGTGGGCATGTATTTTGCTATCAGTGTGCTTCAGAACATATCACTGGGGATGAGAACGTGTGCCCTGTACGGAGATGCAGAGAAGACATTGGGCGTGATGTGGTTTTCTCCGAATCTTCCCTTAGAAAATGCATCACCAATGATACAGGATGTAGTTCTTCACAGGATAGATCAGCTCTTCAAAAAAGCGAGTTTAGTTCATCAAAAATCAAGGCTGTCCTAGATATCCTGAAGTCGCTTTCCGAACATGGTCAAATGCCTTCTTCCTCACAGCCACATGACGATGACGATGATGTTACCATTATAGAGCCAACGACTCTTCACTCATCTTCACCTAACCAGGGGCCAATAAAGACGATAGTATTCTCTCAGTGGACGGGTATGCTTGACTTGGTTGAGCTGAGTTTTATTGAAAATGGTATTGAATTCAGAAGATTAGATGGAACAATGAGTCTAGCAGCAAGAGACAGGGCTGTAAAAGAATTCAGCAATGATCCAGATGTGAGTGATATGAATATCTTAGATATATTTTCCAAAATACTTTAACTAGTCATTTCTCTGAATCATGGAGTATCGATCCTAAAGCTTTCTCTATTAACAGGTAGAGGTGATGCTGATGTCGCTAAAAGCTGGAAACCTTGGGTTGAATATGGTAAATGCATGTCATGTTATTCTTCTGGATCTTTGGTGGAATCCAACAACCGAAGATCAAGCTATTGATCGTGCACATCGTATTGGACAAACTCGGCCAGTTAGTGTAACTCGCATCACTATAAAAGGCACCGTTGAGGATAGAATTTTGTTACTTCAGGTATTCTACGCAATATTTCAGCTCGCTCTGACTTGGTTACAGTGATTCAGCACTATCATTTTCAATTTTTTATTTCATCAGGAAGAGAAAAGGAAGATTGTTGCATCTGCGTATGGTGAAGAGCATGGTGGAAGCTCTGCCACTCGACTGACAGTTGACGATCTCAAGTATCTTTTTATGGTGTAGACCACTCATTGTATGCTCTACGTGTAGCCTTCTAATCGTTGCTTGAATTAGGTTGCATAGTATTTATTATGGGAGATTATGCACAGAGCTTTTTTTGATCAGGAAGAAACCTCTACCTGCTTATGTAATATAACTTCAAGACTCTGCCTCTCCTAGGATTTCGTGTTTGGTTTTGTGAGGCTTTGGAGCCAGTCTAGGTTTTTTGTGTGCGCGGAATTTCATTGATTGGAATTATGCCATATGTAAATAACTAAATCGTTTCATGGTATGTATCATGTGTAAGAGTTTAACGGTAAATCTCAAGGATCTACTGCTGTATATTTGATACCTTTGGGCAGCTAATCATTTTTTTTTCTTACAGTGACATTTCTTATGTATTCTTGGCTGGTCATTCCAAGCAATCTTTATAGCTTGCAGGTTCTGAGTCTGTTTTGGAACTTGTTGTATGCATCTATGCGTTGTGCTTACCTCTTGAGCTATGTAGATGGTGACAGAACCTCTGTATGTACATATCTTGTTCCTATATAGTGCTTTGTTTGAAGCAGATGAGGATTGGTTCCTCTAATCAGGTCGTAGTGATTGACTCCACCATCCTAGGTACGCCTTTGACTTGCTGCTATGTTCCCGTTTGATGTCTACGCTTGTCTTTGGTTTTAGAGGAAGGTATATGTGATGAGAAAATGGCGAAAACTCTTTGTCATATGTGGGAGATGCATTCATAGAATGTCTTGGAACAAATAAATGCAGAACCTAAAGACAGTTTAGAACAAAACTCTATGCATTTTAGGTGAGAGATTAGGGGATAAACCAATGTTATATATAGAATTATAGATATACAAAAACAAACTACGAGTGGAAAGTGCTAAGAAAGTTAAAGTTTGGTTCTGTGTAAGAAGCAGCTTTAAGTTTCAAGATGATGAATCATTACTGTGATATACAGTGGTGGAACTTTTTATTGATTAAATGCCCAATGAAGGGGACAACATAGAAGACAATGGGACCTCTTCTATGTATGACTTTTCTCTTTTTTCTTTGGCCCTTTAAGTCATTTCTCTTTTCCATTTTTCACCAGAGGCTTTTTTGGGTTTAAGTTTTCACAAGAAGTTGATAATTATGATGGTATGAATGCACGTGCTTCTCGTCGGTTAGTGCTCTCTCCTCATATTCATATCTTGATTTTTTCTCTTCCTTTTTTTCAAGTTACGGTGTGAATAGAATTGACTCTATTGTTATAATTCAAGGTATCCAACGGCATTTAGAAAATAAGTCAGATAATAGAAGAAAGATGAAAAAATTATTCTGACATTGGAAAGGTACACTTCTGGGCCTTTTCATCCATGAATCAACTAGATTGGGTCCTGTATTGTGATTATCATGAAACCCACTTAAAGGACACAAAAAGTGAAAATTGAAAGTTATTATTTTTTCTTTCTAACGAACTTTGAAAAATACCACGGGGAAGTAATGAATTGAAGAGGTGCATCACGATTGTGACTAGAGATTATTAAGTTGCTTTAAATGATACCCCTTTCACTCCTTTTTGAATAAAAATGTCCAGCTTTTGTTGGTCTCTCTGGCTCAGGTACTCATGTACAAACTTAAAGACTGGCACCATATAATTTTTGCCCATCAGGCCTACTCCTTTTAGCCTCTCTTCCAAATCAAAATTAATCACATACTATCAGGTTATGCAAAATTACAACACAAAGGGCTTATGAAACTTCATACCAATCTAGCTTTTGGTAATTTTTTTGTAAATTTTAAATTAAAAAGTCAAACTTCAGTCAAGTGTTCATCATGAATCATGACTTAGAAAATCTCTGACCGGACATGTGCTGCTAACTGCTTAGTAAAACGTATTTACTGTAACGTTAACTTTGGTCAATACAAAAGGTCCATTCCCCAATGCCCTCACGCTTCACCACAAAAGTGTTCAGCAATTTTTAACCCTTTTTGCTGTTTAATTACTTTTGACTTGGTAATCTCACTCTATTATCACAAATCAAACAGTAACTCATATCATTATATAGATTCCTCAATCAAAAATCCAAAAGACAATTTTGGTCAAATCATATACATTTCAGTACTCTCTATACTAATTACCACTTATTAAAACTCAAAACCGAAGCTAATAAATAAAAGACAGATACATATTGAGACAAAAGTTTTTTACTTACTAGCGAACAAAAAACGTAAATATCTTTTATTTTTTTTGTTAAACGCTAGCAAACATTGGGACCAAACCCAACAAAGCCATTGGCTCCGTCGAAAGATACTTGGATCCCTTCTTGCTGTATGTTCCCTATTATCGACAAACCCGTCGGAGACGCCGCGAACGCGAAACAGTACGTCCCCGAATCATCCACCGGCATCAAGAAATTCCTCGCCGGTAAAGTCAAAACCGGACCTTCCGTGAAATAGAACGACACGGTCGGAACTCGGACCGAGACAAACCCGGACAGGTCGTAACACGTGTCGAATATCGATACGCCGGAAGCTCGCGGCAAGTTTGCTGTCTGGGCCTTAAACCCATCCCGGAACGCAGCGTAAGCCGCCGTGGGAAGCCTTGTGACGGCCGTTCCGGTGTCCATAACCACCCCGCCGTCGCCGGTTTCGGTTAAGTCGAAAACATCGTCCGGTAAAGCGATTCTAACGCCGCCTACTCCGAGACCCTTGAGACCAACGTAGTAGAAGCTCGGCGCACGCGGGTTACGGACGAGCGGGACCCACGAGGCACCAACGGGCAAAGCTTCACGTCCGAAAACCAACGAACCGGTCGAGTCTGTGCCGCGGCTCACTAAACAATAACCGAACGCACCTCCGGTTTGACCGGTTAATTGTCCCACGAAAGACATCGAACCGCCTCCGATACCTAGTAAACCGGCTGCCCCGACGAACATTCCTCTGTTCCGGTGGCCGCATCCCATCGCGACGTTTCGAATCACCGTCCTACCAAACGTCAGCGTTTCGAGAGCTAACGTCCCTTTAGTGTAAGACCCGTCCCCGTACATGACCTCGTAGCGACACCCGCCGGAGTGGCAGCCGGAGTTTTCGATCCGGTCGCATACGGAGGACCCGCAGGAGACTCCGGTATAGGACCCGGATTTAGCCGGGTCGAAAACCGGGTCGGATTGTTTGTAACAGAGCTTGCAAGGCTGACACTGAACCCAAACCATGTCGCTACCGGAGTCAATCACCATGTACTGATCTCGCGGCGGACTTCCGACGCCGATTCTGACGAAGTACTCGCCGCTCCCTTGGTCCATGCCGGAGACCACATCGGAGCCAAAGTCGTCGACTTCGTACTTGGAACCGGAAGGTACAGTTTTGCCGGAAATGCGGCGGAGGATGGCGGCGACTCGGTCTGTGTCTCTCCGCAAACGGGCGTGGAGACGGTGGTGGTGGTTACGGTAAGAAACAGAAGGGAATCTATCGCGGTGGAGGAGACGAAGAGTGTACTTAGACTCGTCGGTGTTGTTGAAATCGGAAAGGGTTCCGGTTCCAGTGACGGTGAGCGGTTGTAGAACGTCGATGATCTGAAAATCAGGGAAGGAGATTGAGGAGGAGGAAGAGAGATGGAGATTGAGGAGGAGGAGGAGGAAGAAGAAGAGAGGAAGCAGCATTGTTTACAACGCCGAACACAAAGACCCGTGTGAGAGCGTGAAGAGTGGTTCTTGGATTCTGGGTTTTTAATGTCAGAAGATGAGTTTTATGTTTGGTGTCTTCTTCTTCCTCTCCAATTTCTTTATTGGAGGTGAGAGACCACTTGAGACTTGTGATTATGTAATGGTTTGCAAGTGATGGGTCGATATCTCTTATTGCTATTTTTTATTGCCAACGTGGATTGTGTGGGACCCTCTCTTTTCCTCCGTTGATTTTGCTGCGTCGGCTTCGATCCCTTCTATACTCTCTTCCAGTCTTCTTTGTTTGAGAGTTGTATAGATTTTCTTCAAGTCCGGTCCATTCTCAAAATTAAAACATACGAGGAATATGTTTTTTTCTTTCTTTTTGATAACTGTGATACGCAAATACATGGTATTAGCATGTATTTCATAAACTATCTGTAAAAATATTTTTTGTATTATCTTGTAGTTTTTTAAAAAAATATTTCATAAATCATATGTAAAAGCTATATTGTATTATCTTGTAAGTTCTAAAAAAACATTTTACTATCTATTCTGAAATATACCTCACTCATATTTTCTTCAATTTTATAACTATTTTTACCAAAATTTCATATTATTATTTTTATGTTGTTTTTGGGACATACAATTTTTTTTTAGTTTATAAAGATATCTCCAACTTTTCTATTTTTTACTGTAAAATAAAATTTAGAGTAAAAATGCTCAATTGATACTATATTTCTCATTCTATAATAGAGTGAAAAACATGTTTACTCCAAATATAGAGTAATTTGTTAATTTTTTTGTATTCTATTTTTTACTCTTAAATAGAGTACTATTAGAGTTTCTATTTTTTTATTCTAAAATAGAGTACTATTAGAGTAAACTCCAATTTTATCGTAGAATTACTTTATTTTAGAATAAAAAATAGAGTACATCGATGGTCTTGCATCTCTAAAACCGATACTCTGTATTTGACTTATTTAAACAACATCGAATCTTTACATATCTGGTATTAGGAAATCTGAATCAAGATAGATGCAAGTTAAGATTCGACCTGGAAATTGTAAAATTTCAAATTATCCTTATGTGATCAGCTGACCATTCATACTTTATAGTGTTGTAAAATTTCAAATTATCCTTATGTGATCAGCTGACCATTCATACTTTATAGTGATAACATGTGAGAAACTAAACCAGCGGTTAATAGTTCTGACATCTGGTTATGGACTGAAGCAGTGTTCGTTTGATTTATCCAATTATACTTTTTAACGATCCGTGACACACATATTACTTACTCCGCTCTCTGCCATAATCAGAGATGCCAGCAAGCAAGCCCATCAATTATTCAAAGAGAGTCCATAAAATAGCTGCAGGCCGTCTGATACGGAAGGAAAGACTCGGAAGATGCAGGTGGTAGACTAACTGCTAGTGCCATGTTGCATCTTCTTTTTAATGTAAAAATATTGTTCTTCTTTTTAATGAAAAAATGTTGTCAGAAGTGGGGTTTGAACCCACGCCCTCTTACGAGGACCAGAACTTGAGTCTGGCGCCTTAGACCACTCGGCCATCCTGACTTCGATGTTGATTTTACAAGGCACCACAACAGATCTACTAGTTTAACATGGCCTGCATACTCATTATTTTCACATTAACAGCTGCCTCCATCGTGCAAGTTACTCCACACAAAGCATATCATTAAGCCTCAAGCACTAAAGATCATTAGAAGCAATTGTGAATTTGTGATGCGACCCTCGACCATGCCCGTCTCACGTCTTCTCCTGGCATATGTTACGAACCACATGAACTACTCATATGCACCAGAATTCTCGGTATCGTGTTATATCCGCCTAAAAGTGCATCCATCCCAACCAGCTAAACATATTAAGGTTCAATCCCCAGTTTATAATATCATATTGGATTTAGTAGTTAGAGATATCAGTTTTTCTTATTAAGTTTATTTACCTTCATATTTGTTTCTCAGTCAATATCAATACGATGTCATTTCTTAATATTTTATATTCGAGTTTAAGTATCTACCACAGAAATTAGATTTACAAGTTGAATTATGAACAATTCATTTTTAGGTATTAAGCTTCTTTTAATTATTTAATCTCCATTGTTCTTTTATACTTTTGTTTGTTGAGTTCAACATATCCAATCTCCATCGCTTACGTCGGAAATTTAAGCTATGAAATGTAAGAACTTCATATACAAGAATGGCTATTCGTATATTATGAAAGCCACTACCTATTTTCACGATCAAGGACAAAGTTCGTCGTATGAGCCAAAACTTGATTAAATTGAAAATATTATCTTTCATTTTTAGAATTTACGCCACATTTAAAAACATATTTAAGATCGGACATAGTGCAAGAGTAGCTCAAAAGCAAATGTTGGTTGCAACTATACATATGTGGTTTCTTAGATCATCTTTTTGGCATATTTGTCTCATCCACTCTTCTTGAACTATACCAAAACAATATCTAGTTCATACTTGGAAACCACGAGATAGTTGAAATGCTTTATTGAATAAAGAAGTATATTTACATTGTGGAATTACATTGTCGTGTATATATGACTTACGTTGCAGCATTTCAGAGAAATTTGGCTATAGCACAATATAATGACAGCAATAGATAAGAACACAACCATGATATATACACGTAGTGTTAATGATTTCATTGGCTTTATATCACTACTTGTCTTGGTATCATGCTCTCCTCTGATGTTGGTCGCTGTTCTTGTCTACGTTTCTTATTTCACGGTATACGCTACCAAATATGCAAGAACTCACAAAATTTAGAAAGCAGTGAAACTGAGGCAAGGATGAGATCCCCCATTGTGTTCAAAAAAAAAAAAGAGAGGATGAGATCCCCATGCTAAAAAACTTCTTGAAAGAATTTGGTTAAAGGCGCCTTTTGTGATTATTACTGGTTGAAGAATTCTCAAAAACATTATTTAGACAAAAAAAACAAAGAATTTTCAAAGACAACGACAATTTATTGGCTATTCATGTGATGTGCCTCTCCTTCCATGTCTTTCTTAATTAGCAACGGTTTATTCTTGGATAAACGAAGATTTGGATGTATCAAGTGAGCTTTTGGCTGCGTATATATGAAATCGACAGAACCTCTGTTGAATGGTACAATTGATCATAAACACGATTGATTCATCTAAAACATTTTTTTTTCAGTTACAAGAAAATAAACCAGAAACATAGCTAAACCGAAATTTATTTATCGTGTAAACCGCACCAACACATGTCGGTTCCTGTTTGATAAAAAAGAATATCCTCACCCAATAATTCAAGAAACCAATTTTTTTTTTATCAAAACCAAACAAGAATACCAAATGCCTACGCTTTATTAAAGTAATGCAATTACCTAGAAAAGAATAATTAATAGGATAGTATCAAAGTACATGCAACTCTGTTTTTTCAAAACCAACTTATATAAATTCCAAAACTCTCTATATTTTTGGTTCATGAATGCTTTTTAACAGGCTAAAATGAATTCCTAAACCAATTTGGAGCACTTGTAAACTTTTCGATTTTATGAATTTTTTTAATGTTTTATAAATTTTATAGTAGTATTGTAAAATAGAACATAAAATGATAAGATATAAAATAATAAATTTTATAAGATTATATTTTAATTACTCTTAAAAGAAGTCAAGTTTACTGGGAAAATGTGAGTTTTTTTTTTTGGTTTTGGCATTACACGAGGATGTGTAATCCATTTTCATGTTCCTCCATTAACTTCAGAAGATTTCCCATTAAATAACAATCTAACGCAAATCTAATCTCTTCTCTAAATACAATCCAATTCAATAATAAATTATAAATCATGGAAAGGAAATAATTTTCGAAAAGAAATGGTGCTACGTGATTCATACATTTGTGGGCGTGCCCAAAAGTTTTAAAGCTATTGAGATTATAAAAACATATATTTTTGATGGCTGTTGCTATTAACATGTAACACAAGAACGACAACACCAACTACAAATAATTTGGAAAAAGAGAAACGATATAGATATCTTATGCAACACACGGTCGAATGGATAATTAATTTTTATTAAATGGGCATTAGTTGGGTATTACATAAGACATGCACCACTTATCAATAATTGAGCAATTATTACACCTAAAAGTTCCTCACATTTTATAATCCAATGATACATGTATATGCATTTTTAAATGGGGTTAGTTCCATACAATATGAATGGGAAAATAATTTCAAAAATTCTAGAATATAATGATCTGATCTGGTATCAAATTCATTAATGCGTGTATACTTAATATAAAAGACTGGTTGAGCTCATGTGTTTAGAACTATATCTAATAGCCAATGCATAACAACGTGTATTAATCGCGAGAAAACCTTTGAGATAAGTAAATAATCATTTACTTTTGTGTGTTCTTTCGCAAAGTAGGTTGTCCCAAATAACTTTGTAAGTTCCAAAAATACTATAAGGTTTTAGGTTTAGAGAGATATGCATATATTTAGAGCGTTCTATACTATTATAAACACGGCTAAAATAACTTGAAACTTCTATTATAAGATATTTTCTTTATGTTTCAAACATAAACAATGTATGTACCACATAAAAATAATTCAATTATTATAATCAATACAATCACATTTACGTTCGTTTTAAAAGTTTTTGTTATTAGAAAATAAGCACACTGTGATAAAATACTACATGGAAATATTATTAGTGCATATACTCCCTCTGTTTCAAATTCATCGTTGTAGAAATTTTTTTTGTTACAAAAGAAATATTATTTTATGTTTTTAATTCAATTTTAGATGAATTTATCTCTCATGGTCCTAATTAAATTTTAAAATAATAAATACTATAAATTTTAATAATTAAATATGGATAAAACTGAACATTTAATTATTTTTAATCTGTGTGAAAAAACTTTAAACTATATCAGATGTGAAATGAAGAGAGTATATGTCTAACTTTTTTTTTAGTTTCATACCAAAAGCTACAGTCATATCATCTTTTTCTGTTTGGGCACATGAGTAACTGATTTAGTAACCTTTAGTAAACTTGTGAGTACCCTTCATAAATATCAAATTTGTTGTATTTTGTAAGTATACTAAATTAACTGTATATTTTTTATAAGTAAAAACTTTTATGGTAGGGATTGGAGGGAATTTGTCATAATTTGTTAGGGTTTTTAAATGATAAATCATCTTATGTACTCCTAAGTATAAGATCATTGATTGATAATGTTTTTAATAACAAGAATTTATGATATATTGTAAATATCTATAAATAAAAAAAATAAAAAAGTTCTCTCACAAGAACAGTATAAAGGCTTACTGGATCAGACATTTTAGAGATTTTGTTCATTTTAAATCCAATTTTGTTGAAAATCTAATAGATTTTGTAAAATTATTGTTTAAATATTTGTCAAAAACATATTTTAAGTTAATTTGAAAATATTGAATTTATTTAAAATATATTAACATTTAAATTTTAAATAAAATAGACTTTGTATTCTTTCAAACTTTAAAAGCTTATTTCCAAATAATATATATTTTTAGGAATTTTAACTTCTTTAAAATGAAATAAAGAAATCAATAATAATTTATTTTTAAAAATGCAGTATCATAATTCATAAGAAATGATATTTATATTCATTGATTTTTAACTGTAAATTACCGTTTAAATTCCATTTGATAGATTTTACTAACTAATCAATGAGGATAAATTATTTTAAACACATAGATTTGACTATTTTGACCTTAATGTATTAGTTACACAAAAGTACAAATAAAATGCATGATCAATAAAAGCAATCATATAGAAGTATGCTATGTTGAGTTACTAGTAAAGAAGCTAAATGGCTTCAAGAACAATGTCCTATAGTTGCTTCCATCTGATCTAAAACTTAATACTCTTACAAGAACATATGACTAACAATAGCTTGTGTTTGCCTATGTCTTCGGGTTTCAGTTCTGAACTAATGATTGCTTTAGCAAAAGAGACTCAACCTTACAGAGCTTCTAAATTAAGGAGATATTGTCAGAGAATCTCTCGCCTTCTTAACGCATTACCGACTCCTTCACAAAGGAACGGCCGGCCGAGCTGCAAAAACAGCAAGATTAAGCATTGGTGGAAAAATTGAAATGCGTAAAAGAGTGAGTTGGTTACTCACGAATATTCGAGGTGGATGTTCATGAACCTCCGATTCTCTTTACTTTGAGAAAGAGTAACGGAACCTTCAATGACTTGGTCTTGCTCTACGTCTATTGGATCATAGAAATATACAATCGTCTGTACAAGAAAAGTGGTTCAAATGGTCACAACGTGTAAGCTACTTTTTCCATAACATTACCACGTTTTATACTGTATAGTATCAATTTAGATGATTCAATGAAAAGTAAAACTGATGGGGTTAAAAAAAACTGATGTTTTGAAGAAATTGGAAAGTACAGTATATGCAAAAACATGGTCTTACTTGCTGCCAATGCGTCGGAGGAGCCTCAGGAGAGGTGGACAGCACGAGTGCATCACTCGGATTACTCCGCTTCTTCTGATTTCCTTCGGTAAAAGGACTTATTGATGAGGACCCATTAGCAATGCTTGTTGCATTAGTATTCTTGGCAGGTTCGCTGAACTCAACGTCAAACCAAAATGCAAAACCATGCATTGGAGCTACAACAAGAAAAGGAAAAAAAGCCTCAGCACAGAAAGGAAACAATCGTGTATCTTCTCTCTAAGATGAGACAAACGCACGGATAGTTGAGATAAAGAAAGTGATATACCTCTCATCATTGACTTGAACTTGTATCTTGCAGTAACAGAGTCTAGCTCTTGGATTTTTATTGTTTGACAGTCTATATGTTTAACCTGCATTTAAATGGATAGATATTCACTCAGTAGCGCAGTTAACATTGCAGATATTCCAAAGAGATTGCAGGTAACAAGCACTTAGAGAACAAGGAAAAATACCACTTCGGGCCATGTAAGAACGGTCTCTCCTGATATGGACTCCACGCTAGGTTCTTCAAATGCACACTGTTTTGCTAGTTGCATCATTGCAGACACTGCAAACCACATCATACAATCATTACTGGAACCTTACTGCGAGGTACTTTTTAAAACTTAAGTAGTAATTGCCCCAAAGTTAAAGTTGATATAATACTTACTATCAATTCCATAAACGTTGCGCCAAAAATCAATGCTGTGACTGTATCTGTCAGGGTGTGAAATAGGTGCCATGTACAACTGTCAACACAAAGTAAATAACAAGATATTAAATGTTGCCTTGTTTCACAAAAGTCATTAGAGCATACTGTGATATAATATTTGAAGAGATCATAATCATACAGTGGCATGTGATGGGAGAATTAAACCTCCAGGCTTCAACCAGCGATCTCTAGCTGTAATAACACTTCCCAGCATGCTCTACATCACATCAACAAACATAATACGAGAATGAGAGGCCAGGGCGAGTTAAGGAAATTTAATAATTAGGTAGGTTAACATCTGGACATCAACATAAAAAGTTAAATATACTAGATAAGGAACAACCTCATACAAGAGCATGTAACCCATCCACTCTGAAATTATAACATCAACCTCCTCGTCGATTTCAACATCCTGAAGAACATTATAACGAAAGAAGAATTACTACACAATGAGGGTTTTCGTACAAACTTGGATGATTGTTGCACCCAATCAATCCACCTCAATGGTGGTGCATTGGTGTAAAGGTATATAGTATCCTAAATTCTTCATCTCAGTCATTCAATTGCGCATCTTTCTTTATAGCGACACCAATTTATCTTTTGGCAACTTATATAGACATCAACCTTAAGCATGTCTGACACATCAGGACAGATTTTTATTATATAAAAGAATTTACCTCTACTCTCCCATGCAAAACAATAACCTTGTCAGATAAACCGTTGGCTTTCACAACTTCATTTGCCTAGTGATATTAGGTGAACAACAAAGAATGAATAGAAGCCATTAGTATGATTCAGATAAGCATTTCAACTCTGATAGGGAAACAATTTTTAATGAATATCATATGCAGAGCTAAGACACCAAACTCGTAATAAAAATTATATGCGAGTTAGATCAACTTCACAGAGCCCAATACTTCAGAAAAATTCTAAAAATTTGTTTTCTTGGTCTGATTAAATGTCAAGGGTGACACAAAACATGAAGCAGTGAATAGACCAATATTAAAATACAAACAAAGCCTAGGTTAGAGTCAACTTAACTGTGGAAATTTCAAGACAATAAGACATATTATCAGTACACTATAAACATATTTCACCAATTTCAAGCTCAAATGTTAACATACGACAACAGGTTTTATAGAAATGACAAAAAAAAACCAAACTACAAACTATTTCAGCGGGAAAATTTCCACACCATTAACATTTGATGGTAAGAAATGGCTACTCTCATCACTTCACGGAAGTTGCAGAAAAATAGAAACTAAGGATAAGATAATCGAGAGCAGTCGCCCAAGTAACTGGATAATACCTGGACTGCAATATCACTTGCATCTACAGCATATACCTGCAAGAAAGTTAACTTTTGTAAGAGACACATGACACATCAGCAGTACTGGTTTACCCAAGAGGTGTATGGAATATATACAGACAACAGATGCAGAGGTACAAACTTAGTAATCATATATAATGCTACATTCTTCAAAATGTTGAATAACAGAGTTGTGTCAACACATAACCCCTACCCGTTTAGCACCGGCCTGAGCACAGAAGATTGAAAGGATGCCTGTTCCACAGCCAACGTCCACCACAACCTGTTACAAGCAATCGTTGCAGCAATAGGTTTTGGAAACAAAATACTAAACTCCCAAATAACAAAAACATTTAGCTAAAGAAAGCCTTCACACAAAGGAATCAAATCCTGACACAGGCTAAACAAAAACTAAACAAAGAATCCCAATTTGAATCTTCTTCAATATCATCTACAACGATAAACGAGAGAGTAGTACCTTTCCTTGGATAAAGCTCTGATGCTGCATTATCGCTTCCCTATAAGTCTCTGTCCTTGACCGATCCTGTATCAACCAATAACATTCAACAAAGAAGTGAGCAATCCCCAAGGAACAACAGCAGACTGCAGAGAACAAAGAATGAAACTTTAATGAAGATGAAGACACAAAACTTGAAACTAATATACACCAATGCTCAGAAAACAAGAGGGCAACTTCACCAAATCGAAAAGGATTCAACTTTCATTTTCAATTTCAATTTCAAGCTCTCATACCAGAGTAGTAAGATGAAGGCGTACCTTGATCATCTCTTCGTGAATCCCAACGTGAGCATAGGAATGAAAATAGGCGACATCGAAGTCGGTACAAGGCGGAGGAGATTCCTGAGTCTCCAGTGGCTTCTGCTCGCTAATCTGGTCGGAAACCCTAAGCTCACCATTGGTGAGACCGCCTCTAGGGTCACGAGCTCCGCCGCGACTGCGCCTCTTGGCTCGCCCAAGAGCGCTGAGAACGGGGGACTTGCTTCTCCTCCCGTTGAAGCTCGCCGTGGAAACCGTTGGTGTAATCGCCGCCAGATTGCATAGTTTCAGTTAAACCAAGAGAGAGAGAGAGAGAGAGAGAGAGGAGAGAGGACTCTTCTCTGACGCTTGACGACGACTGTTGTAATGTAATTGTAAACAAAGGAAGCCTCCTTTTTTCATTTTAATTAAAAATCCTACTAAATTGTTTTTTTTTTCAAATACAGTTTTAACATTTAACCCTGTTTCTGGGTCCTTTCATTAATCTTACAAATTAAAAGGGTCGATATGTAAATTAAATATCCTTTATAAGACCAGAAAACATTTTTCATGATTTGGGTTTGATCATGTCAAAGAAAAGAAATAAGAGTGTGACTGGCGAGTATTTTTTGAAGAGCCGATAGAGTTTTTCTTTAGCCCAATAATCTCTCCCATGTTTTCTAGATTTTTTTTAGGTTACAGATTTCTTTTTACTTTTTCTTTTTAGCCGTAGAAAACAAAATTGCTAGAGCACTTATATTTTAGCTTTAGAAAATTTACAAGTAAATCAGTATGTATTTTCAAATCTACAACTAAAATCTTACAGTTAAAATATCTACATCCACAAAACAAAAATCTACAGCTTTAAGAAAATTTCCAACCTATAGCATTATTATAATGTCAAGATTACACTATTTTAGTGTGATTTCAACACTAACAAATTTTCATATTAAACTTCTATAATCCAATACTAAAAAATACATAATTTGGTAAAAATCATAGTGTTGCACTGGTTTACCTTTTAGTGTTGGGTTGGAAAGGTTACACTAAAATAGTGTGAAAGTTACACCAAAATAGTGTTTTGAAATTCGGTTGGAAATGACCTCAGTCAACAACAAAAAATATTAAAACTACAGTTCAGTACCATTAAACCTTAAATCAAAGGGATTTGCCAGTAAGTAGTTGCATGATACTATTGCACATCTAAAGATTTCTTCAACTCATGTCCCATCCCCCAACACAGCTCTATTTTCAACACTGATTTAGTGTACTACTACAAATCACAAAAATTCATATAAACAGTTATTCAACCAACAATTTTATTTATCTTATAAAAATTCATGTTTGATGGTTCTACTTTCATCACTCTAAACCATTATACGAAGTTCAACTTTTAAAAAATCTATTGTATCATGTTGATTTTTTTTCACAAAGTAATCTACAAATTATAAGTAAACCGATGTTTAAGACTTGAAGGTAACACACTCATCAAACTACTGAATTATGAAATTTTACCTTTTACTAGAGTCTTTGTCCGCGCTACGCGCGGAAAATGCTTTTAATATTATTTTTGGTCAATTCATAGACCATAAAATAGTTACTCTATAATTTTTATAATTTTTTTTAGCAGGGTGAATTTTATTAGGCTGTTCTATAGAGTAAGTTTTGCAGTACATGAGGACGCGATCATAATAACTGTAAACACATACTCTTTTGACTGCACATATACCAAACTATGACGCTTGCTGATCATTTCGGCCTCCTCAAAGACAGGGCGGTCAATGAGAGACTGTCCATTAACCAACCTCAAGTGGCCAACGACATCTACAACATTGTTCATGAAGATTAGTAGAGAAATCTTAATATAAATCAATACGCAGATTGACAAATGTGAGGTGGAGCAGACTTTAAAAATCAGATAGATTACCGTAGAGGCCATCTCTGAGACCACGGTTAGCTTGAAAATCCTCCTGTGTATGGAAGCTGAACCTGTCTGCCGGAAAAGAGACAGAGACGGGGATGTAGTCAAGGGGTGAGAGAACAGAGCCTCGTTTGAGGTCACACAAGTATTGTTGAACACGGTTTGCTGGTATGAACCCTTGCATCACAATGACCTGGTAGGATACAATCATTACGTTTTATGGGAGATCAGTTTTGGAAACACAAAGCTATAGGTCAAGGAAAACTGTAATAACTGAAAAGTTGATGGAAAATATTTTTTGTGACAGCATTGAACCTGTTCATCGATGATGAGCATTTCCAGACCAATAAGAGTTTTTGCTTCTGCTATGTTTCTAGCCTCCCAGAAATGTATCAGCCGGAACCGTATTTTGGATTCATGTGGACCTGGTGAGATATCTTTAAAGTACATGACAACTGGGGACTTTCCGGTGGAGACAATAGACTTTCCGTTTGGTTTCATAGCCATAACTGCAACTTCTTGAGAGGAGGAGGATTTCGAGATTGAATGGACACTCACCTTTTTCTCTCTGCTTCCATGGCCACCAAGCTCGACACAAGCGGCTTACTGTTCGCTCTCTTGGTGAGATACGATAGAGAGCTAAACCATAGCTACGCGCAGGGCGACTGTCCTTTGTTGTAATTTGGGTTTTCTTGATGTAGCATATTTGGATTGATGGATGGTATTTTGAAAGTTTTTGTTAATATGTTAGATGATGAAGGAATATTTAGACTCTGGTTTAAGTATTATAGATAGATTGTAAGAAAGTTGTGAATTCTATAAAATAGTCCCGACGTTTGTAGTTTAATTTTTATCTTAATTTTTTTCGTGTGACATGTATTATTTGTCTTTATTGATGTTATTTGATTTTATATAATAGTAGTGTGAATGAAAAATATTTATTAATGATGGTAAATTATTAATGATTTTGTTTGGAGATGAAAAACCAAAGTAGAAAATACTACACAAGTGAAATTGGAAATTAAAACATGATATTCCATGTTATTAATCATATTGAGGATGGAATCATAGATTATTTCCCAACATGTGCCCTTTGTACAAAGCCATTGATCAATGCATGTAAAATAGAAATTATGGCTGCAAGTAAGAGAACAAAGTTTGTTTCTATAGTTGTAATTTTCAAAGCATACAGTTTTTTTCTTCCGTAGTTGGAGGCATATTTGTTTCCTCTAGATCTGTGATGATAAGATCGCCATCAAGTCTTGCAGTCACATTTTGGGTGTAGTCCCAGATGGTAAGAGTAACTTGGAGATCATTAATTATGGTATTGTAGTTGTTTGGTAGTTTATTCAGCACATATTCAGTAGTCTCTTGAATAAGCAAGGTTGAGTCGGGGTGGTGAATGTGATGGTATCTTAGCATGAATTTCATGTACTCAGTTGTTGAGTCTTTTAAATTACCTTGATTAGCAATGATAGACGGTAGCTGAAAATCAACGATGAATTGTTGTGTATTGGACTTGTGGATGTAAGTTTGTAGTGTTTACGGTGGATTTTCTCATGTACACTTTTCATCTCTACGTGACTCACCTAGTCAACTTGTTTTCTATTTGTGTAATTTAACTATGAACATTTGTTAGTAGTTCGATTAATTTGGAAATCTACTATTGTAGTTGCTATTTGTGTCGAGGCGGTTGCCTTTTAAAAAAAAGATGATTGCATCATGAGAATCATAGAAATTATCTTATGATGGATATGTGTAGGTTTCTAGTTGGCCTATAATGTTTAATAATGTTAGGTGGTATTGTTCATATTAAAAAGTGTTAGTTATGTGTTTGACCAAGTGAACATATACAAATAGCTATGGTAGTGGATAAGACTGGGTGAAAAAATCAGAATTCGAAGAACGAAACAGAATTCGATCCAGAAAAGTAGTACAAAACTCTAACAAAAATTGATTGAAAGTCCGAATGGGTTCAAAATTTTGGTATCTAGAAAACCAAAACCTAACCGATCTGAACCTGAATGTATCTGAAATAAATTTATATACCTAAATATCTTAATTAATATATTAAACATCAAAAATATATAAGACATGTTGAAGTTGTTAAAAATATTTTGAAATTATATACAAACAGTCAAAAGTAAGTGTCTTAAATAGCTAAAAAATACTCAGAACATCAAAAATACTAAAAATATATATTGATTTTCTATCCAAATATTCAAGGCAAACTAATTTATATGTTAAGTTTATGTATTATGGAATATTACTATTCAAATTTTTATTTAATATAATATTTTATTTTTAGATTTTCAAAATTTTAAATTTTTTGAAATTAATTCAAACGGGTTATCATAACCCAAACCGAATCCGCAAAGATCTGAATCTACACTGAACAAAATTTATAGATATCCGTAGGGTGGGCATTTGAGTACCCATTCAGGTTTGGTTCGGGTCTATTCGGGTTTTGGGTTTTCGGAGTCAAAGATTTCAGCTTCATTCGGGTATTTCTAAATTTTGGTTCGGGTTCGGTTCGGATCTTTGCGGGTTCGGTTCTGGTTCGGATAACCCATTTAAATGATTTTTAAAATTTTAAAATTCATTATATACTTTAAATTTCTTAAAATTTATAAGTAAAATAATATATTGCATATAAATTTGAATAATATATGTCAAAATACCTAAACTTAACATATAAATTAATTTGGTTTGAATATTTTGATAAATAATCAATAGATATTACAAGTTTTTTGGTGTTTTGAGTATATTTTAGCTATTTTAGACATTTGTTTTTGACTATTTGTATATATTTTCAAGTATTTTAGACAATTTAAAAATATCTTATACATTTTGGATGATTTTTAATATATATTAAATCTAAAAATAATTAATATATTTACGTATATAAATCTATTTCGGATAAATTCGGGTACCCGAAATACTTCGGTTCGGATTGGGTTTGGATATTTAGTCAATTTCGGTTCAGGTTCGCTACTACTTTTTCGGATCGGGTTCGGTTCGGGTCTTCGGATTTGGTTTTTTGGCTCAGTCCTAGATATCCGAATGGAATTGAATTCATTAACCCTAAAACCTAAAACTTGAATATATCCAAACCAAACCCGAATGAATACCCGAATGCTCACTCTCTGTAGTGTAAGATAATGTTTTTTTTTTTGGTTGAGAGCATAAAGGGGCTAACTATCGATCTATTATTTGAAGATATAAAGATTGTATAAGAGTCCATAATTTTTATGAAGATCTATAAATATTTTACAAAAGTTGATAAATCATTTGTAAAGTTTAAAAATCATTTACAAACTAAATTGAGATTCATACTATTTTGTAAATTTTTGAAAAGTACCTTTCTAAATCATTTCTGTGTCATAAATCCTTATAAAATTACAAAGTAGTGAATGCAACTTTGTTTTATTCTCTCTGATCCTAAATAAATATTCTATTTGTTTCAAGACTCTTCCTCACCCGAAGGCTTCAGTGACCACATTGTAGTTGACTATGGTCCATGAATTCCATCACGGCACTCACTTCCCCTTCCACCTCAACTAACTGACTTTATATTGCAGACTCCTGTCTTCGCTTCCCCTGACTCTTCTTTCACCTTTTTGAGCTTCTCTTGAGCAGCTAAAGCAAGTGGCTTTTCTTCCTCTGCTTCTTTGTTAAGTTCTTGCTTCTTCTTGTCTATTTATGTGCATATCTCCTCTCTTGCTTCTTTGCTGTTCCTCTGAACTGATATAGCTTCTATATGTTGGGTTTCTAAGAGATATTTCTTCTCTCGTTCATGCAATGATCCGACGATGATCTTCAACGTTTTCACCTCAGAAATTGCTTTCTCAATTTGACTTAACTTCTATAAGTTAGAGACCATTTCTCTCTTCTCTTACATTTCCTAGCTCAGAAACTGTTGACAAATGTCTCGCTTAGCCACATCAAGCCGTGCTTTGGCTGCAACACTCGACACAGCAGCTATCTCTTGCTCCATTTCCTGTACTCTCAGCTTCGCAAGATGAGAGTCTTGTGTCGCTTGTTCTTTCTCGGCCAATGCTAGTTCCAGTTTTAGCTCTGCAATGACACTCCATGTCATATCAAGCTCCATCGCGACCTGCTGTTGCGCTTCTTACGCTATAACCGCCTGTTTTTTGTACTCATACTGTGTATATTCTATTGTATCTTCTGAAGCTCTTGATTCACCGTCTGATGTCCCTGTAAACAATCATATATTCATATTAACTCAAGACTTCAGTATAATGTACAAAAAGAACCAAGAGCGTGTGGTACAGTGTTTTTTTTTGTGAGTGAGTAGAAGGCTCAGCCATGTGGGTGAACGCGACATGGATGGAGTTCCACCTTGAAAAAAAATTGCAAAAAGTACCAGCTTTCTTTTACACATATGCGTCAGAACAAAACGCGACGGCGAACTTAACAAATTTCGTAACAGCCTAATCCATGTGGCTCGTGAGGGAAGCACCTGCGATTGGACCAAATCCAGAAACTATGTTCTGAACACCAAGAGGAAGACCTGCCTATCAAGTATTTCAAGAAACATTGTTACTTAAGCCATTTATTTTAGTAGAAACAATGGTAATAAGTAGAAGGTGAAAGTAACATTGATTACTTCAAGGAAAAGGTTGCTGACATAAAAATCAGTGAGAGGAGAGACTTCTATTAACATGAAAAAAAAAGCTCAGATTAGCAACAGGTCTTGTATAATCAACATGAAAGAGATCATGAGTGTTTCAAGTGATTGATTGTTAAACCTTGTGTCCTGCTGATGATCAGCCTTCTTTCCTCTTTATGAGTATGGTTATGTTGGCTCCATGAGATCAAGCGATCTTAGTTCATGTCTTGTTCAAGGCACTGTGAAAGATGATGCTGTACAAAAACTAAATATAACTCACTTTATCTTCTCCTTCATGAACGCACTGCATAACCCAATATCCACCGCCATCAGAAACAAACAATAATAATAGACAGAAGAATTTTCTATATACAAATGCAATCAAAAATCAAGTCATATAATCAATATAGAGCACAAAATATTGTATACTCCTACCTTTCCGTTGGATGGCTTACCTTTTGTCACCGAACCACCGTGATTCCCGGACCAAGAGGCTTACCTTTTGTCGGAAGTATGTCTCTCATGTCAAACGCTTTAGCACACCACTGCATTGCCGCAACCGCGGAGAAATTCGGAGCCAAGAGAGGGAGAGGAAACGGATTCATTGAGAGGGTAGTGAAGAAGATTGATTGATAGTGATGGAATTTTGAGGATGAGGAAACGGAGAAGAAGAAAGTGGATCGACAATGGGTATTACCATTTTAGGGTTTTAATTTGTGATAATGAATGGGCCGTAGATGATGGAGGGTCCAGTAGAGAAATTGTGAATTTCATGTCCGATGGAAACGAAATGACATGGCATCAGAAATCATTTTTATTGGTCGATTTTATTTGGGGACGTGGCATCCCTCTCTACTCATCATATTCCCCTTTTAGTATAGGTTAGATGTTTAACTATTTTTTTGTATTTTATATTAAGAAAAAATATTTTTTCCCTTTTTGGAATTTTGAAGAGAACGGCTCTTTGGTGCATTTGAAATGAAATTCATCTACTTATATATAACGGCTCCGTTAGAAATTTTTTTGAATGTATTATGTGGATTGTTGTTAAGTTTTATTTATATTATTAACTAGTTTGAATCAATTGATATTGTCATGTTTTTGAAAGATCAATGATGCATCTGCATTACAAAAGGTCAAAACATATATATTATGTTCATTTTATGATATTTTTCTTTTTCCCTACGATATCATTAGCCATAAAATTATCAGCAGTTAAAGTTTCGTAAGAAGCAAGAGTTTTCAAACTCGGTGAACTAGTTACTGCAAATTTAGATCTCTAAATCAAATCTCAATTAGAATGTCAATGAAATGGATTGATATGGAATATTTTATTCCTTTAGTTCTATCAAAAATACAATTTATTTTGAATTTAAATGGAAGAATCATTTTATTAATATATATATATATAAAGAAAATGTTCCATTCAAATTTGATGAGAAATGAGTGAAATAAATTTATTTTATTTTTCTTATTTCACATGCAACTGATTTCATTCTTTTTATTATTTATTTTTGTGATTGTCATCTATATTAAAAAATAATATTTGTGGTAATACTCGTATGATCTTTACATTTCACAAGAAATCATGTTTTTCACCTAATCTATAAGATAAAATGTTTATATTGCCTATCTTCAACTAAATTCATTCAACCTTGATGCATCAATATATGATTTAGTTTTTATTTATTGTCATTTTAAATTAAACAAGATCGTTTTAGTTGTATAAACTATAAATTACCTACAAAAATGAATTATGTTATAGATATTTGGTGCTACCGGTAAACTAGATAGTGAAATATGGTTAACTGAGTCCATTAACATTAGTTAGTCTACAATTTTTCGGTTATCAAATAAACAAGTGAATATCTATACTATACTAAAAGGGGGATATAAGCCATGGAGAGAGTGTCCACATAGGATAGAAAAATCAACCAATCAGAGAATCCGAAATTGCCATGTCATCTCATTTATTTTTCGTAAAAAATAAAAAAACAATGCGAAGGTGAGAATCGAACCCGGGTTAGTATGATATATATATATATATAGGACAGTTACCACTAAGCCATTGAAACTTTCTTGGACACATATACAAGAACCACTAAGTATATAATCACAACAGTTACCACTAAGCCATTGAAACTTTCTTGGACACATATACAAGAACCACTAAGTATATAATCACAAATTCTTATGTACATTTACAATAATATGAATTCAACTTTCAAGACTCCGATACTTTGTTTTGTAAAAAAAAATAAGTAAGTGACTAAGCTAATATATTCTTAGAAAGTGTGAGAACGTTGACAAATATGAAAAAACATAGATTTTTGTTTTCGTGACAAAGTTAAGAATTTTGTAAAAGTAAGTTTAACATATAAATTTTCGTGACAAATATGAAAAAACATAGATTTTTGTAAAATTTTGACAAAACAACTCATAACATACTTCTCTAATGTCTTAATAAAATATTATTTAAGGGTGCAATAATTAAATATATTAATTCAATAAATTTTGTAATTTATAGACAAAACAATAACACAACAAATTTTGAAACATTTGTTTAACCTATCATTTTTTTTCATGAGAATCCAACTAAACAAGATAAAAATAATAATTAGATTTAACAAATATTTAATTACCATTTTATTCAATTTTGATTAATTTCAAATTATCATAATGTATCTTTTTGAAGTTACAAATATGAAAAAACATAGATTTTTGTACAATTTCACAAAACAACTCAAAACATATTTTTATAATGTCTTAATAAAATATTATTTAAGGATGCAATAATTAAATATATTAATTCAATAAATTTTATAATTTATAGACAAAACAATACCACAACAAATTTTGAAACATTTGTTTAACCAATCGATTTTTTTTTCATGAGAATCCAACTAAACAATTAGATTTACAAATATTTAATTACCATTTTATTCAATTTTGATTCATTTTAAATTGTAATAATGTATATTTTTGAAGTTACAAAAAAATAATGTTCTTTCTTTATTACACTAGCATTATATATAGATTCTATATACACAAAATAAATATAATATAACAACATAAACTTGCTTTCCCCGATTCATATGAAAACTTTTTAAGTTATCCACCAAAGCAAATTAATTAAATCAATGAAATTGTTAAAATACAGCAAATTAATATATAATTTTATTTTAAATTAAATTATTTAAAAAGTGTATTTTCGTTAAAACAAAATAATAAATAAGTAAAACTGATTTGATGGTAATTTTTATGATATATATATATATATATATATATATATCAATTCTGTGATATCACTAAACTATGATATCACTTAAAAGCTTCTTTGACCATATTAATAAAATATTTAAGCGATAATTAGACAAATTTGATTTTTTTTCCAGCAACAAGTTTATTATTAATTAGCATCACTTATTTCAAGATGTTTAAGAAATGGTGGACAAAAAAATAGGATGGACATTAATGATATATGAACTATGAATAGTACTTTGTGAAGCAGACTTAGATAACATATCTGCACATCCATTTTCAGTCCTTTTTTATGCCTAAATTCAATTTCTTCAGAGTAGTTATTCCACAAATAGATCGTATGAGATATTGTTTTGATATGTAGATTTGTTTTTTCAATGTTAAGAAGATTGATAACTGTAAAAATGTCTCCTTCGTATATGATATGTCTATAACCGAGTCTCTAACATGAGACAAGTTTGTTTAAAAAGTAAATACTTTTATTTTTCTTATATTATATAATCAATATATATTATTTACTGATAATAAATATATAGTTATTCATCTATCACAAATATCTATGCAAATATGTGAATCAAGTACAACAATCAAACAACATAATGATTTCCACAAAGAAAATTTAAAAAATATATTTATGTTATGTAGTCATATTTTATATTTTTTAAATAATGTAATACAATATTATACATTATTTTTTTAGAATTGAGAAATACATATATCACTTAGACAAATTAAGCGATAATTAAACAAATTTGATTTTTATTTTGTGAGCAAAAAGTTTATTATTAATTAGCATTACTTATTTCAAGATGTTTAAGAAATGATGGACAAAAAATAGGATGGACATAAATGATATATGAACTATAAATAGTTTTTTGTAAAGCTGACTTAGATAACCCATATGCATATCCATTTCCAGTCATTTTTGATGCATAAATTCAATTTCTTCAAAGCAGTTATTCCACAAAGAGATCGTATGAGATATTGTTTTAATATTCAGATTTGTTTATTGATTGTTAAGAACATTGATAAGTGTAAAAATGTTTCATTCGAATATGATATGTCTATAACCGAGTCCCCAACATGAGACAAGTTTATTAAAAAGTAAATATTTCATTTTTCTTATATTATATAATAAATATATATTATTTACTGATAATAAAAATATAGTTATTCATCTATCACAAATATCTATGCAAATATGTGAATTAAGTACAACAATCAAACAACATAATGATTTCCACAAAGAAAATATAAAAAATATATTTATGTTATGTAGTCTTATTTTCTATTCTTTAAATAATATAATACAATATTATACATTATTTTTTAGAATTGAGAAATACATATAATATCTTATCCGCGCGTAGCGCGGTTAAAAAATCTAGTAAAAATAAATCTTCTTAAGTTCACTCATGTTACTCAATTATCTTTTCGTGCCTTACATATATTATGGATGTGTTGGAGGCAAAAATGATGAGTACAAGTTCAATAAGAACCAATTGGCGCCATTTACCTATCATGTCATAGTTGAATTAATTAATCAAACTTATAAAAATATTTGTCACTATTTAAGAAAAAATAATGTAAACTATAAGAAAAAAATAAAAAAAAACACAGAAAAATAATAAAATTTCAACTTAAGAAATCCATATAAAATTTAACATATGAACTCAAACTATTATCAGTTTTTAGTCAAAGTTGTATTAAAAATATCAAAAAATATAAACGAATTCTAAATTTGAAGCAATTTTTAACTGTAATATGTGTAATAGAAGAAACGACATCGTTTCGAAACCAACAACACAATACAAAAAATCTCTTTTCCTCCATTTTTCAGAATGTTGAAGAGAGCGGTTTTTTGGTACATTGGAAATAAAATTCAACTACTTATATGTAACGGCTCCGTTAGAATTTTTTCTGAATGTACTATGTGGATTGTAGTTAAGTTTTCTTTATACTGATAACTAATTTGAATCAATTGATATTGTCATTTTTTTTTGCAAGATCATTGATCGATAATAAAACATTTGTGTCACATCTTTTTAAATAAATTTAGTTTCAAAATTGCTAATTAACATGATTATGATATATATCAATAAAAAAAAATCTATGATTGTGATATATTAAAAATATTTTTAATATATAATTATAAATATCTAAAATAAATTACCCAAAACTTATTAGTTTTATTTTTTTAATGAATCCTAACCAAAACAGAAATGTAAAACTTATTTGATAGTAATTTTCCTTTTTTAATTATTTTATGAAAACCATGATATTAAAATGATTTAATTAACAAAATACGTTAAAATAGTAATGATAATAAAAAGAATTTTAAAAATAGCAATTTAAATATTGTGGGCTTGGGTTAGGAACACGAAGCCCAATAAGTAGAATACAAAGGCGAATCAAGTGGATTTTAAAAATAGAAAGAGAGTTGGGATGGGGATGGGGGGATACAGTTGTTTCTTCTTCCATCAAAGGCAAGAAAATGTTTACGAGATTATCTTCTCCTTTCGCACCCAAATTCAATCCTCCCGCGAAGACCACGAGATACAAATACGCAGATCAAGCATCTCTCTGCGACCCAAACCTGTAGAAAAGTCAACACTCTGATTACATTTGATTTGTGAGTGGATCATCTCAATGGGGAGGGTTCTGGTGATGCTGACGGCAGCCACGGCGGTTGTGGCTTGTTCGGTGGCGACGGTGATGGTGAGGAGGAGGGTGAAACGTCGGAGGAAGTGGAGGAAGGTGGTGGGGCTGTTGAAGGATTTGGAGGAATCGTTTGAGACGCCGTTGGGGAGGTTGAGGCAGATGGTGGATGCTATTGCTGTGGAGATGCAAGCTGGTTTGGTCTCTGAAGGAGGGTCTAAGCTTAAAATGCTCCTCACTTTCGTCGATGATCTTCCTAATGGGTGAGAGATATTCTTACATGTACAAATGCTTGTTGATGATAAGTGACGTAAAAGGATTGATTTTGATATAATGGGCTTGTTAGTTTTGGGGAATTGAAGTTTTTTTAGTTGCCTGATTGTCACAATGTAAGTATCTTGATGTAATGTATGAACCCTTTTGTCTCAGGAGTGAGAGAGGAACTTATTACGCACTTCATCTTGGAGGCTCTTACTTTAGGATCATAAGAGTTCATTTGGGTGGCCAAAGGTCGTCTCTTGAAGTTCAAGATATAGAAAGGCATAGCATACCGACGTCTTTGTTGAATAGCACCAGCGAGGTAACTATGCTTGCCCCCAAGGTTGTTCTATTCCAAGCTCGGTTTATAAAATTCCAACAGAGTAGTATACTCCTTGTTTATTTTTTATTCGCAGGTTCTCTTCGACTTTCTCGCATCATCTTTGCAGAGGTTTATTGAGAAAGAAGGACACGAGTCCATTTCTTCACAAGATGTGAAAAGGGAACTTGCGTTTACTTTTTCTTTCCCAGTTAAGCAAACTTCCCTCTCTTCTGGAGTTCTCATCAAATGGACCAAAGGTTTCGCAATTAGTGAAATGGTTAGTTCAAACTTTCTGCAACCTCTTTTTACCTGTCTGCCTTATAAAGGTTACTTCTAAGGCTTCATTGTATCATCTCAATCTGTGAAGAAATTAGGATAATTGTTGGATCAAGTCAAGCGTATAACCTTTTTATTTTAACTTGCTGACGTATAATGTGATCCATCTTCTTGCATTTTGAGTTCGGTTGGGGTAAATATAATCACTGATGCTGCGTCAAGCGTTAGCGCATCTAAAGTTAACTATTTTCTTATGTTTCTTGACACATTGATCATATTACTTTAGGCTGGGGAAGATATTGCTGAATGTCTACAAGGAGCGGTGGACAGGAGAGGGCTGGATATACACGTCGCAGCTCTTGTAAGTGCTTTGTTACTTCAATAGAGACTCATATCCTTGGGGGAACTGCTCCTTCATCCATTACAAATCCTTTGAAATTTCTCCTTCTGTTTCATACTCCGTTTACAAAATTCTTTCTAACGGAAGAAACATGGGGATTGGTTATAATATTAGTTTCACTGTTTGAGCAGGTGAATGATACAGTTGGGGCCCTGTCCTATGGACATTATCATGACCCAGACACGATTGCCGCTGTTGTCTTTGGAACAGGTAGTAATGCTTGTTACCTCGAACGCACTGATGCCATAATCAAGTGTCAGAATCCGCGCACAACTTCTGGAAGCATGGTATTCATTCTAAGAAACCTGTATTTTAGATTCCTCTGGGTTTAGTGTAAAATATTATCTTGTAATGCTTTGCTCTTTATGTGTTAGGTGGTGAACATGGAGTGGGGAAACTTTTGGTCATCTCGTCTTCCAAGAACTTCATATGACATTGAGTTGGATGCAGAGAGTTTGAATTCAAATGACATGGTAATGTTTTGCTAACTTCTCTTTTTTCCTCTTTTCGTTTTATCATGCTTTAAGGCTTGTCATCAGGTAACTAATGAGCAGTGAAGTTGAATTGGTGGGTGTTTTTAATATAGGGATTTGAGAAGATGATAGGAGGGATGTATCTGGGCGACATTGTCCGCAGAGTAATTCTTCGTATGTCACAAGAGTCTGACATCTTTGGACCCATCTCATCCATTTTATCGACGCCTTTTGTTCTAAGGTACATTTCCTTTTGTATCTTCTGTATCTGAAGGTTTTTACGAATTGCCATAGCTAGAAAGCTTACGTAATGGCTGCCAATAGTTGTATTTTGTGAGTTTATCTGCACATGTTTTAAATCAAATACTTGTTCCACAGAACAAATTCAGTCTCAGCAATGCACGAAGATGACACACCCGAGTTACATGAAGTAGCAACAATCTTGAAACATTTAGGGGTAAATGATGTTTCGCCCTATAAATGAATGATTACCTACAATCCCATGACTTAACGACCATCTCCTTTGTTCATAACAACAGGTACCGAATGTACCACTGAAGGTGAGGAAACTTGTAGTGAAGATATGCGATGTAGTGACACGCAGAGCAGCTAGGCTAGCAGCAGCAGGAATCTCAGGAATCTTGAAGAAACTGGGGAGAGATGGGAGCGTAGGAGAAGGAAGAAGAAGAAGTAGCGATAAGCAGATGATGAGGAGGACAGTGGTGGCAGTAGAAGGTGGTCTCTATTCGAATTATAGGATGTTCAGAGAATACATGGACGAAGCTTTGAGAGATATATTGGGAGATGACGTGGCTCGACAAGTAGTGATTAAGGCCATGGAAGATGGCTCAAGCATCGGCTCTGCATTGTTGCTGGCTTCATCTCATAGCGTTCGAACCATATCGAACATATGAATAGTTGGATAGTTGCGTAGATAAAGAATGTATAGTTAGTCGATTGTTTCAGTTTCAGACGCATGTAGGTAAATATTTTTGTTTCTTCTGCTCATAATTATGACACTAACTAATTAATGGAAAATTTTAACACAGTATCGAAAAACAACGAATAATATTGTTCAGAAAACGATAAATCCGAAAAGACATTGAAGTAAAAAAAAGAAGAAAAAACATAAACTGATGTTTCAGAGGATATGTCGTTGTTACAGCTTGAAAAAGAAGCTGACAGAGAAACGCACACTAAAGATATGACGAACAAAGAGAAGCTTGAAGTTTGGTTACTCATCGCCTTGGCCATCTTCCTTCACCAGTTTGATCATGTCATCAATTCGCAGAATGGTAATGGCTGCCTCTGTTGCAAACTGGTCAGAAAACAAAGCTCGTTTAAGATTTAAAGACAACTCGATTTCATGAGAATTTGTTTGATGTGAAAAACTAAGTCAAATGCTTCACCTGGATGATTTTCACTTTGCTCATCGCTGGTTCGATCACTCCAGCTTCCAAATTGTTACGAATGGTTCCGTTAACAAGGTCAAGTCCCATGCTGCGTTTTCCCAACACAGAGCCAATGAGCTAAACATTTTTTTCAAGTGAGACCAGAAGACACAGACAGCAATATTGCTCTAATACCTTGAATAGTGCTTCTTATCAGCCTTGGTTTGTGCGGTGTGGTGGTATGCTCTTAGTTTAGCTACCAACTCGGTTGCATCCTTAGCAGCGTTTACTGCAAGCACCTGTACATAGGATGATAATTGTTGGATAATAAGACCAGATTAAAGTCGAGTTTTATATATTGATGAAATAGAAATGAGACCTTTGGTATAATCAATAGCGCATCTGCAAATTCAGCAATAGCCAATTGTTCACGAGAGCCCAAGGTTGTAGCAAGGTGCTCCAGATACACAGACAACGCTGATTCTACTGCACCTCCACCCGCAACCACCTGTTTTGACACGAACCAGAGTGTTGCTTAAAACCAGAAATGTCATAATCATTACCAAATGCAAGGAATGTCTCTTAACATGTAGCAAGAGGATATTACCGTGTTGGATTCGAGGGTCCTCTTGACAATACATAAAGAATCGTGAAGTGCTCTCTCCATCTCATCAAGCATGTAGTCATTCGCACCTCTCAAGATCAAGGAGACCTAATAGACAAAAAATCTTGTGATGTCATGACAAAACTAGACTAAACTCTCATAGCAATCAATAACTTTTGGGAATAACTTTAAATAAAATATATGATTGTAGTAATGCCAACAATTAAGCATGATCCAAAGCAGAGAGCAAATGGCATACCGCACTGCTTGTTTTCGTTCCCTTTATCAACACAACATCATCATCTGCGATTCTCTCCTCCACAACTTCGTCTGCAGATCCAAGGTGTGCCGGATCAAATGTTTCTTCCCCCTCCATGTCAGCAAAAGTGGTGACCTAAAAGCAAAGAACAAGAATATTAGATATGATCTGAAGTTTCACAATCATACCTTAGTTTTTGTAACTTAGTTCTAATGCTTTTAATATAAAAAAGAAGAATAGCTGAGGAAGTACCAGAGTTGCTCCTGTTGCTTTGGCAACATGGCGCATGTCTTCTTTGCGGACACGCCTAACAGCAATAGCCCCTGCCTCTACAAAGTACTGACATAAACGCAAACGAAGTGAGAACACAAGGATTTCAATAACTTTGATGAATAAACATAAAGGAAAATAATACTCAAATACTTTGTAACGAAATGCCTAAGGGTAGAGAAAAAAATATTGGTCTTCAATCTTACTTTAAGTGCCATGTCGTCAATTCCCTTGGTGGTCAGAATAACATTGGCCCCAGCTTTAAGAAGTTTCTCTATCCGCTCTTTGGTCATGTCAGCTTCTCTGTGAAACAAATATCCAGTAACATATTAAAAAAACTGTTTATGGAAGATAGATAACATAAGTAGTACAAGCGCAGAATAGACCTACCAAGAGAGCAAAGCAATTCCATTTGTAGAAGGAAAAACTAAGTACTCTGAATGTAAGAAATTTAGTGAAAGTTACCTTTGACGGATTTTTTCAAGTTCTCGTGGGTCGTTTACAACAACTTGGACACCCAGCTGCATTTTCGTCTTCTGAAGATTGAAGTCGAGGCAAGCAATCTTCGCTGGAGAAACTCGCAATGGCATCCCTTGGGCAGCACGGCCAGTATTGAGTGCATATCCATTCAACAAATAGCTGTCTTTTGCACTTTGTCCATGAGCTTTCAGGATATTAATCCCCTACAATGTAGTAAGCAGAAGGGTTTAAACATAAAAAAATATGATCCTCACTCCAGATGCTATGTTTAAAACTTTAAGAGAGGAGCATAAACAGACCTTGATAGGGTATTTAATCTCCCCTCGCTGATTTGTCATCTTAACTGACAGAACTGCATCCACAACCTTGAAAATAAAAAATGTGATTATAACAGTTGCAACATGCAATGATAAGGGTCGTACCGCAAAAAAATATCAACGGTTTTCCAAACCTTAAACGGAATATCTAAGACAGACTCATGTAATTGACAAAGAATGAGAACTGGAAGCATACCAAATTGGCAAAGAAGTCGCTGTCACCAGAGATCAGTTTGGAGGACATGCTGGTTTTAGCACAGTTAATCAATGGAGCTTTCCCAAGCTTTTCGACCTATACAAAAGCAATAGAAGTAGTTAAGTAACGGGGCAGAGACAAGCACAACAGATAACTTACCCAACCAAGCTGACACAAACACATGTATAAAACTTTCCCACATAAATTCAAGTTCACTCACATGATGTATACTACTAATTCAGAAAAAAATAGACCAGATGCGAAATTATAAACCATCACAAGAGGGCAAACCTTAGTCACCAATTTCTCCTCAATGTATTTGCAAGCTTCTCTCATCGCTAGCTGTCAAGAGTAAAACAGATTATGAACACAGTGAAAACAAATCTGGAAAGCAGGCCACTACATAGGAGGTGGAGCTTACCCTGTAACCACTGATAATTGATGTAGGATGTATTTTGTTCCTAACCAAATCATTTGCCCTCTGCAAAATAAATGCATAAGACCATTAATCATCAAGACGCAGTTATTACCATGGACAAGATGAATAATAAAAAGAAAAAGAAAAAAACCTTGAGCAACTCAGCAGCAACAATGACAACAGATGTAGTCCCATCACCAACTTCTCTGTCCTGGAGTTCAGCTAACTCAACAAGAACCTTAGCAGCAGGGTGTTCGACCTCCAACATCCTAAGGATGGTAGCACCGTCATTGGTAATGGTCACATCACCAATATCATCCACCAACATCTGATTTTTATATATAATGCAAATCAGAAACCAAATAAACAAATCTCAATAACAAAGCAAGTAGAGCCAGGGTACGTACCTTGTCGAGTCCAACAGGACCAAGCGAGGTTTTAACAATGTTTGAAACAGCTTGACAAGCCATCACTGCAGATAATAATCAATCCAATGTGAGTTAGATACTTTTCTAAAGAATAGATTAGTATGAGCAGTAGTAACGGGAGACTGAAACTAGACGAAATAGCGAAATCTTGGGAGAGAAGAAGAAGAAGAAGAGTACCGTTCTGAGTACGGACATCTTGGCCGGATTGCCTCTCGCCGGAAATATCAGGATTTTGAGCGGAGATCGACATATCAAGTTAAGCGATGAACACGAGGGAGATGTAAAAAGTGCCCTTAGATCAGAGATCTGAACTCGCCGAGAGAGAGAGAGAGAGAGAGAGAGAGAGATTGTTCGCTTTTCTAAACGATGAAAAATGATTTCACTTGCGACAGTGAGAGACTCCGGCGGGTTTTGTTAACTTTCAAGGTTTCTTTCTTTCTCGAGTGTGCGGCCAGGTTATGTACGAAGCGGTGTCGTTTTATATGTTGGGCTGAAAAATATTTACTTAGGCCCATCTTCTTTTAGGTCAACAGAGAAACTGATGTGCTTTTGCTGATTTTAAGCTGGGATATTCCTACAACCTTTTTCCTCAAATCCCGTTTACTTTTTTGAACTTCCATATTATTTCTGAAACAAACAGTCTTTCATCTGGTAATAATTGGTTAAACTGCGAGTAGCTAGACTGTATCTGCAACATAAGGGTTTTCGATTGCTAAGACTTGGCACGAATTGAGATTACAAAGTACAAAAAAAAAGAAACATGATCTTTTGAATGCAGTTACAGAAAGAGATAGAGAATCATGCGTTTAATGGTTTGTAGAGCTTCTCAACCATCTTCCTATACTCTGTACACCAGCAAAACACACATAAGAGAACATTCATTATTTGATGATAAAAACTGAGAAAACCAGAGAGATGTGTTATTCTATTTACTATTTACTGCAAATTACCTTCTTGGTTGCTCCAAAGCTTAGCTGCTTGATTGTTCAATGGTGAGCTGATGTTCGGTTCTGCTCAAACAAAACACGGAGAATCAGATCTTGGATCAAACCAATTAAGAAAACTCTCAACGGTCAGCACATAGGTGTTACCTCCAAGAAGGCTTTGAATGGAGAGTAATATCGTCCTCACATCATAAGCAGATGACCATTTATCCTACAAACAATGTGAAACCAGATGTTCTTTGTTTTAAGTACTACTGCTTCTTTGATACATAGTAGCTTTAACGCTCCAGGGGATTAACCAGTAACACACAAGTAGCACTAGTAGGAGCAAAAATGATTTGTCTTGTACCTGAAGAATGTCCAAGCAAATATTGCCATAGAGATCCACATTGGGGTGGAAGCAGCAAGTCTCAAACTTAATTTTGGGAGGTTTGAAAGGATAATCGTTGGAGAAAGAGAGTGAGAGTCTGTACTCAGTTCCTTCAAACACAGTATCTTTGCTTCCTGTGATTGTCCCTTTCCAGCAGAATATGTTGTCTTCCTCTGGGAAAGCCGATATCCCCGGATCACCTCCCATCTGAGAAAACAAACATCAATATCAAAAGACCATACATATACATATATATATATATATAAGCGTTCAACTTCATGTATCTCAAGCTTACCATTAAACCCATTAGTTCAGATTGTAGCCTGCGTATTAAAGGAGAACAATGGATTAGGAAAAGTCATGAATTTGCTTAACCAATAAAGAACAAAACAGGAAACGAAGCTGTAAGCATAAAAGTACTAAAAACATAGCGAAATGTGATAATGCATCGTTTTTCTTAGAGCAATTTTCGCGAACAGTTGGTAGACAAGGAGAGAAACGATAAAATTCACAAGGGAACAAGAGAAGTCACAATCAACATTTTGGGGGCCATCGTCTCCCTAAAGATATATTCTAGAAGCATGTACGACCACAAAGAAATGGATATGGGTGGAGCCAGATCCTAACCTAAACATGAAACCCATAAACAAATAAAAATCAAATCGACGCCATGTTGAGTACGGATTCAAGGAAATTATTTTAATTTGAGGCGAAATATTCCAAATATCGTAAAAAGGAAGAACCTTTTGAGAACGGATTGGCTATCGACGGTCTTAGACGGAGGAGCAGGTTGTTTCGATCCGGTGGCTGCCGGCGTTGTTTCCGCCGGAGTATTTCCTTGGTACCCATTCACAGCCGCCATCCCTTTTTCGGCTTCTAATTGACAGACTACCAACCCACGATCGAATGGTTTCGAAATTGAAACGGTTTCGATCAAGGAGAAACAGATTCACGAATGATCCAAGTAGAAGAAAAAGGGAGATGAGAAAGTGCCTTCTTTTACTTTTCTTTCTCCTGTGAGAGAGAGCGCGTCTGGGTTATAAAACGTGTAAGACAGAAGAAACGACGTCGCTGCAAAAGCAACAGCCCAATACGGAATAATCTCATGTTTTATTTATCTATAACAATACTAAAAGAGATATGTTGAGTCCTAAAGCTATCCATGTAAGATTAAAAAATCTACCAATAATATAGTGACATCTCAGCAATATTTCACTCAACTTTTGCATTTACATCAATTGTGAACATCATTGATCTATCTCTTTGTGTTCTTCTCTACAATCTCAGCTATTTCTCATACATTAACTGCGTGAATCAATTCATCAATCTTATCTGACGCTATGACTTCCACTTTTCTTTACGACACATTATTATTATTGTAGATTATGTGCATTCAAACTTTCAAATCAAACATCTATGGCTTTTCTTTTTCTCTAATCTATCTTCTTCTTTACTTCTTCAAATTAGGGAATCCCCAAACTTTAGACATATTTCTCCTCAATATTCATCACTGCCGGTGTCTTCTTCAAAAAGCTATGAATTTGAGGAAGACAAATCATTGTAATTATATTCCAGATATTTTCATACTCTTACCATTTTCTCATGATCCTATTTTGTTGGTTGGCCTGAGAAACTATGCGTAGCTGAATTATTCAATACATTGTTAATATATTGTTGTTGGAACAGTTGCATATTTGGAACTCACTATAACTCTTAAGCATAAAAAGATGACCACAAACATGAAGTCCATCATCTAATCGTGCAACAACCATCAGATTCAACCATTAAAGAATCAGTTTGATTTACTATAAGAAAACAGTCTTTAGGTGACACAATCTCTTACCTTTATTATTGCTGCCATCATGTTTTATTTCTCATGAAATGACTTCTTTACCTAAACTAAAAGCATTCTCAACATCAGTGTCTTTTTGACTAAAATATTAAAGTCTTTGCTTAATGATCTAGAGCAGGTTTTGGACAAACATAACACTTCCCATTGTTCACTTTGTCTAAGGTGATTTGGCAAGGAAGGACCTAAGACTCACGGTTCATAGATTGAGAGCTAAGAAACAGAGGGGTAACCCATTGACACCAGAAGAAACTGATTTACTCCTTTCAGCTTTGGGTTTCTCTTAGTTATGTCTCAGTTTACTCTACTGAATATTTTTCTCTTGATGTACCATTAGTAGTTGGTGGCCTTCCAAGGTAGATATCCCTCAGTGATACTGCTTTTTCCATATATGTTTTCTTTGTTAATATATATAGATATTACAAATCTCAGCTTTGGGTTGCTTTTGATTATTTTTTTTATTAATAGGGACGTGCTGTGGAGATATAGGGTCCTGATGTATTATTAGAAAAGAAAAAAAAACGGGCTGAAGCATTGAAACAAGGAGGTTATTGTAGTTTTTTTAACTCTTCGTACTGAACCCTATTCGATTTGAAAGGCCTTGACTCCTCACTTGCTAAGATAATCAGTATAATAAATACAGAGAAATGACATCTATTAGAGCCTGATTGGTGCAAACAGGCCCTTGGTCCTCTGGACACTTCAGTCCGCAGTTGTTCAGTTGGTGTTATTGGTGCTGACAGTGTAGGTAATGTGATTCATATGAGATGAATAAATTGATGATTTTGGTCCGAGTTCTATATTTTTCTCTCATCACGGTTTTATGTGATTTTTCCTACAAGAGAACTTGAGGATGAGATGGGTGATGCTCATATGGCTATCCAAGCCAAGTTGATGAGCCAAGCTTTCCATAAACTGAGCCACTCTTTGTCGTTACGGCAAAAACTTATCATCTTTATAAATCAGTTATAGAACTTTTGTAGGTGAGTTTTGTAGATAAGTTCATGTATTTGTCTTATGAAAATCTCTTACGTGAATGTATCTTCTCTGCGCATTGTTTTATGTTAAAGTGAGAGCAACACTTTCTGCATTCGGAGGATTTGGAAGTCAAACACTTCAGTATGTTATCTTCATTGTTTTATCTTCTCTGGGAATATCTTGAAGTTTTATGCTTCATATATTTCTAAATATCAGGTCAAGAAAGGTGAAGAACTGAAGATATAAGTATCCAAAAATTGGTCACAAACTTTCAGTATGTTATTGCTTTTGGGCTTTAATCTTTTGTTGCCTCCTAAGTTTTCAACAAATAATGATTATGAAAAGTATTAAGATTTGTCTATATATTGCCCATATGTTTGTGTTTGATATTGTATACTTGTCCAGATAACGGGAAGCAAGTTGATGTAAAGATAAAAAAACAAACACGCAATTTGATCTGAGAATTAAGCACAAGTCCATTGTCTAAAACGGGACATTGTACAATTTTAAATGGGAAGAACTACCGTGGAGAAGAGGCTTCTAAGAAGTTGCTGAGACTGAATGAACCTGTTTTGGTTTGGAAACCCATAAAAAGATGAAATACGTCCTAAAAACCCATTTAATGAGGTTTGGAAGATGTGGAGAAAGCAAGTGAGTGCCTCACATCCCGACTTTCTTCTGATCCAAAGAAAATCATCTTAAGGAGAATGACACTGTTCTTTCCAGATTGACCGCAGAGAGGCCATTTGTGTGAAGATGAAAATTTGACGGAAGAAAGAAGTAAAAAGCATCCAACTGTTTATGTCAATTTAACTGAGATATCTCATATGTTTGATAAGATTATGTTATTTGGCCTGCCTGGGGAGAATCATATATGTTTTCTTCACGAAAATTTCCAAAAGGAACCTTCCCAAGCTTCATCAAGTCATAAAGATGAGCAGCATGCACAGGCGAGTGAACCCCATGGTCAGAAACAAGCTGGTAGCGGTAACAGTTATGTGAAAGAGATACCTTATTTGAGGATCCTTTTGCTTTCATGTGCTCAGATCATACAAGGGATGTCAAATTGTCAAGACTGGTTAGGCAACATTCTTCATTGGTTGCTGTTCACTTTCTCTGATTTGAGAGTAAACAATTGGTTGATTGATGATCTGGTACATTTAAAATTTTCCAAAAATGAATTAGTTAGCTATGTTACCATTACTAATTTACTATATTCTAGTTTTGTTATACAGATCCGAACAATGTTTGATATGACCTTATCTCAGTACCAGTAAACATATCAGAGTCGGCAATACTTCTTTCTTCACTTATCCTCAGGATAAACATAATTTTTTTTTGAAAGCTCACAAATTTTAAAGAAAATGCTCATGCACATGGGAGAAGCTATTCACATTTTGGATGGGCCAGTTGTCCACTATGGCATTTCTGATTTTAGTATAATTGTTTACCAAAATTTACTGCCTCTGTAGATTTATTAAATAATATTTTGAAATTTTAAATTTTGCCCCGGATAAAAACAATTTCTAGATCCACCACTGTTCATTCATAGTTTGATATTGATATATTGTTAGCATGGTCACTTATTATGACATGTTTGGCCAAGAAAATATTAGGACTGTTTTCGTCTGTTTTTTCCATTTGGTCTATGATGTTATAGGATATATAGTTTAATTCTTGTGTTTATCAAAGAAAAGTTCTAAGCACTATATTTTGGTCCATTGCATATTCTTCGATTCGAGAAATATTTTCGCTTTTTGGTTTTATAGCTATCCCTCTTCCAAATTAGTACAGATTTATGCAAAAGTATACTTCTCGACTTTAAAACATCTCACGCACATAATCCAAATAAATCACCCCGGGAAAAAAATCTTATAACTCAGTGACGTGATTCTCTATATTAAAAAAAACTAAAAGCAATTAGCAATCAAAGTTATCCACATAGAATTAAAATAACCGACTATATATTTTTAGTCAGCATTGTAATTGCATTTTAAAAACAATAGAGATTCCATATCTTTCAAAACAAAACAACAAAGTTTGATATTTAGACTATTTTTTGGAATCAAAACAACAAAGTTTCACTGACATAAAAATATGTCTTAAATGGAAGACTTTTAAAAAAAAAATCATTATGTCAAAATAAAGTTAAAATAAGTTTCTCAAAAAAGTAAGTTAAAATCAGTATAAAATGACTAACAAAAAGTACATACAAGAAATTAATTTAATATCTAGGTTAGTGGTTTGAAATTAACATATATTATTTTAATTAAATATTAAAATATAATAAAATTCTATTATTTAGTAAAATATTAGAAAAATTATCCAAATCATTTAAAACAAAATGGAAATCAATTTCTAAAGAATCAAAGTTAAAAACTATTCAAAAGGTACTAAATTGATATTTAGAATTATATTATGTAAATCAACATACAAATTTAACTACCACGAAGATAAAATTAAATCTTAAAAGTTATAAAATTCTTAAAAATCATACCTTCCAATATAAAATAGAAATCAGCATAAACTTATTTTTTATTAAAAATTATAAGATGAAAAATTATGAATTTAACTAGTTATCTATAGCTTTTGCTTACGCTCAGTAAGTCGCATTACAAAGACTTTTTAATTGTTACCTCCAGTCTATCAATATACTGTTAGATTTGTTCATCGTTTATTTATAATGTTTGACCAAATAAGTTTGTGTAAAAATAAGTTTAGGCTAGAGAATTACCAGTCGGTTCATTTTGAGAAGTCTTTACAATTTTTGAAAAATTTCTAATTTGCTTCTCGCTATTCTAAATCCATCTTAAGTTGTTTAATAACTAATTTAAGAATAATGGAAATATGTTTCAACTCTAGCATACAAACAATCTTGCAGGGTTATAATTTTTTTATAACCAATACCAATGCCTGATATATCTGCATATCTGTAATTTAATCTATCCCAAATATTTTTATGTAGTATTTAAACATGAATTCGTTAATACAGAATCTCCTACAAGTTTCACATTTTTAAAATAAATAATTATTTACAAAATACTAAATACCAATGAAATTTTAACACAGAAAATTATTACAAATTTATGAAAATTTATATTTATATGAAATGAATTTATTTAACTATTTTTCAAAATGATAATTTGAAAAAAAACATTCTGATGATTCATAAACAAATATATGATATACATAAAATAATAAAATATGAATATTTTATTAAATATAAATTATTTAAATTTTAATAAAGTTTTAAACGATTACTAAAAGATTAATAGAAACTTTAAATATAGTTACATATAAAATATATATTAAATAGAAATTAATGATATTCCTAACAAAAAAAATTATATTTCTTCAAACCCTTTCTCTTTAATTTATCAAATCTTATATCAAAAATGATATAATATAAACCCAAAAATAAACTTAATTTATTTAAAAGCTTAGAACTTAATTTCTTTTAAAATCTAAGGTTTGAATTATATTTAATAGACATTTAATGGACAAATAAACCGCGCGTAGCGTGGTAAAATCTCTAGTTCTTCATAAGTGTCGGATAAGTTCGACAAATGGTTGGAAACCATTCTTGAGGAACACCAATCCGAACCAACCAGGTATCAGAAGACTGAGATATTGGATAGCTGATTGGCAACGTACGGAGACGATAAGATCACTCGCAACAACGTCAAATCATTTTATTCGGTAAACTTCTTTACATTACGTTCCTTTCATAAACGGCTGACTTCATTGATGTATAAAATATACATGTTCAATGGCAGGAGATTTTTATCGGAGCTATTGACACGTCCTCAACAACTATCTTGTGGGTGGTCGCTGAGCTAGCCAACCCCCCCCCCCCCCCACATCGTAGAGGCATTGAAAGCAGAGATAGATTCTCTAAATAGGCTGGTTGAAGAAGGTGATGTCCCCAAGCTTCCCTACCTTAACGCGATAATCAAAGAAACGCTCCGACTGCATCCACTTGGACCTCTATTGCCAAGAGAGGTTCAACAGCAGTGTGAGATTAGAGGTTTCCTCATACCAGAGAACACACCAATGTTCGTAAATGTGTACCAGATAATGAGGGATCCAGATGTGTTGGAAGACCCGCTCATGTTTGTGCCGGAGAGGTTATTGGTTTTTTCAGAACCAGATAAAGTAAAAAAATACATTCCTTTCGGAAGTGGAAGACGTGCATGCCCCTGCGCAGCTCTTGGTACCGTTGTAGTGATGACAACTGCAGTAGCTGTTATGGTGTATCGCTTTGATTGGAACATTGAAGGAGGCGTCGACATGGAGGAGCACCTGGAAGGAGCCATCCTTACTTTGAAAATAAGATTTTATAAGCTAATCATGACTTATCTTTTTAAGTTCAGTCATGTTACTCAATATTTTTTTGTACCTTGCATATGTGATGGATGTGTTGTTGGGAATTTATGGAAGCAAAAGTGATGACTACAAGATCATTAAGAACCAAATGGTGCCCTTTAATTATCATGTCAAAGTTAAAATAACTAATTAAACTTATAAAAATATTTGTCATTATCTAAGCAAAAATAAAGTAAACCAAAAGCAAAACTAAAAAAAAACACAGAAAAATAATAAATTCATGACTTAAGAAACTTAGAGCAACATTATCAGTTACAACCTCTAGCAGTTTCTAAAACAAAAAAAAATTAATACTATTATAATAATTTGATTATGTTTTAATTTTGCAAAACCAGTTAAAAGCTTAGTTAAGTGACATCTGTCCTTTGGAGTTTAGGACCAGTCCTTAAAAATCTTCCATTAAGAACTTTTCTTTTATCTCTCTCCAATTTTAATCGCTTTTTAATTTTGTTTAATTGTTAAGAATCCCTATACAATTTGCCATTAAAAAAACATTTGAACTCAAACTATTATCAGTTTTTAGTTAAAAGCATATTAAAAATTAGAAAATATAAAGGAAATTTACATTAGAAGTATTTTTTTAATTACAAAAAGTGAGTGACAAAATAAACAACGTCAATAAGGAATAATCCTTTTCCCAAAGTGTTGAAAAGAGCGACTCTTCCGTGCATTTGAAATGAAATTTACCTACTTATACATAACAACTACTTGATTTGAAAAAAAAAAAAGTAATATGTGGATTATTGTTAAGTTTTTTTTCATATATTGATAACAAGTTTGAATCAATTGATATTGTCATGTTTTGTAAAATTGATGATCCAGTATAAAGCATTTGCATCAGAAAAGGCCAAACCACATATGTTATTTTTATTTTATAATATTTTTCTTTTTCTTTTAGGTATGTCTATACTATTAAAAAGAATCATTCTAAAATTTAATGTAAAAGTAGTTAGATATATACATTACTATTTATTAGTTGTTAGTCTTACAATAAATTAGTCTAACAATACAATGTCAATTAAATACACTATATTTTCTCATATACTTAACGAGAAAATATAACTAGCAAATCATATTTACGTAATTTATAATTAGATTCAATAGTGGCAGAGGAGATTGCAGTAAAAATCACTAGAGACCACCGTAGTCAATCATATGTAGCTGTGGGTGGCCCCCGTTGGTTGTTGAGTAGGCTGGAGTCGGAGGCAAGATTAGCTAGTACGTGTTGATGCTAGCATGTGCTCCGACCGCGTGTTACCTTTGGGTTGGGAGCTCTGTTGTTGCTTCTCTTTCTACCCTTTCTAGCTTTTCTTTTATTCTCATTTGTCTCTAAACTGTGCTCGACGCGTGCTCCTACATTTGTGTTTGGAAGTACGTTGTCCAAGCTCTCTTTGCATTATATTATAAAATCAGCGTTATAAAAAAAAGATTCAACAAATCTTTTCAAACTAATACAAAATATTTGTTAATCCACATTAACTATATCTAATGATTTAAATTTTGTCTTTGTCAATGCCATCCATACATGAGTTAAAACCAAAACACAATGTATTTTTGACAATTCAGTCACATATATTTTTATGCATAATAAAAGGCAAAATGCATATCTTTCCTTTAAGAAAAAACATGTATATTCTGTTTCACTCTTTTTAGTTATATAAATTTATCCATGAGAAATAATATTTTATGCATAAAAGCTAGATTAAACAGACATGTGTTAGATATGTTATGAATATTGTGATGATGTTTATTATGGCAAATCCTAGATATAGTTGTTTCTTTATTTATTTTCCAAATTAAATTTTGGACTTAAGCAATGAGCCTCAGTAATAACATCATCTTCAAGATGCTTATGGGGGTGACTTGTTGCTCGAAGGAAGACGGTGAGGCAGAGAGAGCAAGCGTTATCGAGTCATTTGCCTTGTTTAAGAAGATTTTCTCAGCAACATTGCTTCACTAGCCGCTCAAAATGGCAACATTGCTTAAGAAGTTCATAAAACCCTTTGGCTTCAAATAACCTGCAGATGGTACCTAGTTGGTAGAGAGTTCTTGATGGTGGATTAGAGTAACAAGGAAGCCTCTGCTTTTCAGTTCTTGTGTTCATCTTCTTCAGAGAGCTTTGAGTAAAAATGGTATTAGAGCAAGAAAGGTTTGTGTCTTTACATGTTTGACTAGAGTAGATAATGTGTTTGGTGATAGCGTTGTGGCAATCAATTTATCTTTATAGTTCTCAAATAGTAATATCCAAAATTCCAAAAGTTGTCATGGCGTTATTTCTGTACATACTGGCTTTTAAAGTGCTGAATTACACAAAATGCACATTAGATCAAAGAGTAAGTGAACTACAAGAGACTCAAGAGCAAAGGACAATTAAACATCTTGAAAAGGACACAATAGTCTTTATAACCAATGTCAAAGCTAAAGAGGGATACAAACATTTCTATAGATACATGATAACTTCCCTAACTTTTTGACCTATTGAGAAACACCAAACTAAGAAGCCATTAAAGATGATGGCCGAAGTTAAGGGAGGCGATCATACTTAATGACCCGAGAGACTCTTTCGAAGAAGACAGGAGTCATACTTGTGTTAAGCTGAATGATAGACCTGTCATGTTTTAAAAAATTTTGCGGCCCTTAGAAATCAGATTTGCTTTTAAAGCAGATCTTGGTGCAACTAATATTGTAACCAAACCTTCATTTTTGTGGAATGATATTTACAATTTAGCAAAAAAAAAACCAAAACATATACATTATGTTTCTTTAATAATATATTTTTTCTTGGATATATCTTTACTTTTAATATAAAATTAACATAAACAAACCAAACAAAACAACACTAGACTATAGTTTGCCATACATAAAGCTTCAACAATCCCAAGATCATCTCCAATGGTGCATCATTCCCAGGGAATACATCAAAAAAGTAAAAGAAAATATTTTCTAATAGTACATCATTTTGAAAGAAAAATTAACTTATAATAGTATCCCTTCAGATTTGAGGAAACACTATTCAAAACCTTATTTCTACTACTGAACTTTTTATTGACAAATTGATCCTTAAATTTTTATATAGTTTTATTTTATATCTAAAAAGATTACATATTTGTGTTTTATACTTTATTGAAACTAATAATACTTTCACCAATACAATTACTTTAGTTTCACGAAGTTGACAAAGTTGACGAAGATGAAAGTGAATCTTTGAAAAGTTTCACCTACTCTAAACAGTCTCAAACAACATAAGTCTTCAACAACATCTGCTCCTCCAGGTGGGTGGGAAAATTTGATTCTTAGATGGCTTTGATTTCATTGCCAACATCTGCTCCTCCAAGTCATCGTATGTAACTATTTTCCCTTCAAAATACTTGTTCATGAATATTGTACCACCCAACCTCTCATGGTTGGGGAGATACTCATGGCAGTATAGTTCAGAAACGAGTCCGAATTCTCTGAGAGAGTATCGGATTGGGACGCCATTAACGATAAACCATAACTCATACTTCTTCTCTACACAAGTTGATCGCAAAACGAGAAGCCACATTCCCATCTACTTATGCTTTCAGTTTTTATATGGAAGAAATGTTGGAACTGTGGGTGCTCTATGAACCATTCCACCTCCTCCTTTTTCAGGATCTTTTGTATATTTCTTATCGCCCTGTTAATGTAACATTTTCTTGAAACCTTTAAAAAAAATTGATACTAGCTTGAAAGAAAGTGCATCTTCAGCGGTTGCATCCCTTCTTCTTCGTCATCTACAAGCTGCACTCATGTGAAAACCGGATCACGAACGACATCTTACAACCATCAACTTAAAGTTTCGCAAACTTGGACTTAGTTAAGCAATCATAAAGTTGAAGTTTTTCTTGGTTTCACAAAGTTTGTACATCTATATTGTTGAAGTTCAACTTAGATTTACAAAGTCATCAACTCAGTTTCATGTTCTCGTATTTGAATACTTACCTCCTCTGCATGCGACTCAGTTTCATGTTCTCGTACTGATTCCTGGAGTACTGGAGCAATTGAATCCCCCATTTCATATCCTTCTTTGAACTCCTTCTCTTCTTCTCCGGGTTCGTTCTCTTCTTCTCCGACTTCCTATTCTTCGTCTTCCGCTTCCTTCTCTTATTCTATTTCATTGTCTTCTTCTACTTCTCTTGATTCCTCCTCTTCCTCTTTCTCACTTGATTCCTTCTCTTCCTCTTTCTCTCTTGCATTTTCTTCTCTTTCATCTGCATCTCGGGGACTTTGCTCGGTTCCCAGGGAAACAGATTTGTCGATGGTGCTTGGGTTTACTTCATCCCTACTTGTTTCTCCGGATTCTGGAACCATAACCGTTTCTTCTCCTCCTACACTACTTGAGCTGTCTTCTTTCGCTTTCGGATCGTCTCGATTCAACATTATTTGGGTTTTGATTCTCGATTGAGGATTCGCGATTAAGTAGGGTTTTCAGAATTTCAAGAAAAACTTAATTCGAATGGTCGACACAGAGAGAATTCAAGAGTTAGAGACAGTGAAATCTTGAATGCCCTTCTCTTTATTTTTACAAGTTTATTTATTACTTTACTTTTCAACCAATAAGGGGAAGAAAGGGGAAACGTATTCGAGATTTCAATTTTTGGAAGTGAATATCTGATTTTGATTTTGGTGGATCGGTATTGGGTTCGGGTTTGGATAGTCCTAGGTAGAATTGAATTATCTAATTTTTTCTTGGTTTCGTTTTCTTTTAATAAATTTTCGTATTTAAATAAAGATTTAATAAATCTTTAAAAAAGAAAAGAGTACGCGAGAATACCTTTTTTTTTTTTGAAGATCACTGGAGCAATTGATTCATCTCGAGTTCCAAAAGATCCAGACGCTTCATCAGGCTTGGAAATTACTATAACAGTCTTGAAATTCTCAAGGTTCTGGGGATCAAATAAATAATTAGGCTTTAGGGCCTACAATTTCAGGCCGGTTTTGCATGTTCTTACCGGTATTTTGAATTCCCAAAAATCCGGAAGCTTCATCAGGCTTGGAAATTACTATAACAGTTTAGTAACCATTTGTGATGAGGCCTTCATATACACATACTGGCTATTCAAGCGTTGGATTACACAAAAAGTACTAGACTCCATACGCATGTGACGGGAAAAATTAACACAGTAATATAGGTGTACATGCATGATTGAAGTGACTTCAAAACACTTGCAAGGCTCCAATTTTGTTGGCAAATAATAAAACAACAAAAAAACAAATCCAATTATTACATAACTCCAAAGGGGAAAAGTTCCAACTTCTGACAAACAAAAAAAAAAGTATATATACAGTTTATCCATTATTTCACGTCCATCAAAAAAATAAAATAACATGTATTAAGCATGGCCGTACAATATTATGTTCAAGACTCTCTTTGATAAGGAAAATATAACGGCATCTCCTTCGCTTTTTGAGCACCAACTATGGACGTAGTCTTTCAAAACTCCATCATTCTCGTCCTCATATGCCTCTTGTCACTTCTCTGTTACTCTCTCTACGTCAGGAAACCACAGAGGTTTGATTTGCCTCCGAGCCCTCCCTCTCTCCCAATCATCGGTCATCTTCATCTTTTACTCTCTCTTCTTATCCACAAGTCTTTCCAGAAACTCTCCTCCAAGCACGGACCACTCCTCTACCTCCGCATCTTCAATGTCCCCATCGTCCTCGTCTCCTCATCCTCAGTTGCTTCCGAGATCTTCAAGACGCACGACCTGAACGTCTCGTTCCGTGGCCTCCCTCCGCTTGATGAGTCACTCTTGTTCGGATCCTCCACTTTCCTCATGGCTCCCCATGGAGATTACTTGAAGTTTATGAAGAAGCTCCTCGTCACAAACCTGCTCGGATCTCAGGCACTCGAGCGGTCACGATGCATCCGTGCCGATGAGCTAGAGCGGTTTTACGCTAACCTGCTTGGCAAGGCGATGAATAAGGAGATGGTTGATATTGGCAAGGAAGCAATGAAGGTCAGTAACAAGATCATTTTCAAGATGCTCATGGGAAGCAGATATTGTTTGGAGGAAGATGGTGAGGCTGAGAGAGCAAGGGGTCTAGTTATCCAGTCATTTGCCTTGTTTAAGAAGATTTTCTTCGCAACATTGCTTCACAGGCCGCTCAAGAAGTTCGGAATCTCTTTGTTCAAGAAGGATATATTGAGTGTCTCCGACAGGTTTGACACGTTGCTAGAGAGGGTTCTAGTGAAACACGAAGAAGAGAAGCCGAGTGAGCATCAAACTGCAGACATGATGGACGTATTGTTGGAAGCTTTTAGAGATGAAAATGCAGAGTATAAGATTACTAGGAACCATATTAAGACTTTTTTCATTGTAAGTGTTTCTTCCCCTCATTAAGAATTCAAAGTCATTATCTTGACTAAGAGGTGTTTTACTTTTTGTTTTTTTTTTTTTTTTTTTACAAGTGCAGGAACTTTTCATTGCAGGCACTGATAGTATGGGGCAAACTACACAATGGGCAATGGCTGAGCTGGTGAACAACCCCAACATTCTTGAGAGACTGAGAAAAGAAATTGAATCAGTTGTAGGGAAAACAAGTTTGATTCAAGAAACAGATTTACCAAGCCTTCCTTATCTGCAAGCAGTGGTCAAAGAAGTGCTTAGACTGCACCCACCAGCTCCACTCTTTGCAAGGACCTCCAGAGAGGAGTGTCGAATCAGAGGCTTCTACATACCGGAGAACACAACACTTTTGGTTAATGTTTATGCTGTGATGAGGGATCCTGGTTCTTGGGAAGATCCTAATGAGTTTAAGCCGGAGAGGTTTCTAGCTTCTTTAGGAACCGGGGAAGAGGATGAGAGAAGAGAGCAAGCACACAAGTACATTCCTTTCGGGAGCGGAAGGAGAGGCTGTCCTGGAGCAAATCTAGCATACATCTTTATAGGAACTGCAGTTGGGATGATGGTCCAATGCTTTGACTGGACAATCAAAGGGGATGAGGTTAAACTGGAAGAGGCTGCTGGAGAACTGAACCTGACTATGGCTCATCCCCTTAAATGCACTCCTGTAGCTCGAACCATAAAACCCTTTGGCTTCAAATAACCTGCAGAGAGTACCTAGTTCGTAGGTTCTCGATGATGGGTTAAGAGTAACAAAGAAGCCTCTGCGTTGAGATCTTATGTTCATCTTTTCTTTAGAGACCTTTGAGTACAAATGGTATTAGAACAAGAAAGGTTTATGTCTTTATATGTTTTGCATTCAATTTCTCTTTCTGGTTCTTAAATAATAACATCCAAAATTCCAAAAATTATCAAGGCGCTATTTCTGTGCATACTGGCTTTTAAAGTGTTGAATCACACAAAATTCACATTAGATCAAAGAGTATAGGAACTACAAGGGAGTAGGTGCCGAGAACAAATTAAAGGACAATTAAAAAAACATCTTGAAAAGGACACAATAAGTCTGCATAACCAATGTCAAAGCTAAACAGGGATACAAACATTTCTATAGATACACGAAAACTTCCCTAACTTTTTGACCTACTGAGAAACACCAAACTAAGAAGCCATCAAAGATGATGGCGGAAGTTAAGGGAGGCAGATGTTACATTACCGATCAATCCCGGGGCTTGATGACCCGAGAGACTCGTTCGAAGAAGAGAGGAGTCATACTTGTGTTAAACTTTATAACATCTCTCATCCAGTTGGGCACAACTCTTTCAAATGTCCCCAGCGATACAACATTGTAGAGCAGCTCAGCTTCTTCACCAGTTGAGTTATCTACCAAAGTTAAGCTGAATGATAGACCTGTCATGTTCAAAAAGCCAGGGAGAAAGATTCAAAAACTGATGGATGCTTCATCTTTACCTGAAAGCAAGCATACAGTGTGACATAAAATATATGCCAAAAGGAATTACCGCTTGATGGATGCGAGGCTATAATGCAGACTCGGTCGCCTTCGTTATTAGTTGACAGTTTCATTCCTGTCAATTGTTCGCTAAGAGCTTGGAATGGAGAACCAGCAGAGCTACTTGATCCAACGTCGGCTGTTTTAGAGCATTGTGGTTGAGAAACCAAGAGAGATTCCTTGGAAACAAGAACAAGAATTATTGAGCAAAAGTTGATGACTCAGCTTAAGGAAGATGCAAGGCAATTTATTAATACCGTAGTTGATTTCTGCCGTATGCTAACATGAGGAGATACCATGTCTGTTTCTACCACATCCTCTGTCAGCCTTCTACGTTTCCCCATGCTTCTAGTAGTAACTTGAGGAGCTTCTGGAGTCTTTTGTTTTCTTCCACTTTGAGGAACCCCCTCTGAGATAAGCTCTTTTAGTTTCTCAACTTGCTCCGAAAGTCCCTTGTCTGTTTTAAAAAAAAGTTATGCTCAGATAGTAAAAGGCTCGAGAGCACTCTCCATAACCAGGAATCATCAATCTTACTCTTTTGTTCTTCTTCAGCAAGACGGTTTTGAAACTCCAGACGCTCCTGGTGCCTGGCGGATCTGTGGACCAAAAGACAGCCATTGGTTTTCACATTTCACCAAAAAAAAAAAAAAAAAAAGACTCCATAAGCAAAGTCCAGGGGAAGAAAGATTAACAAAGTAGTAACACATACGTGATTTCAGTTATCTCATCCCTCATTCTCCTTATGCTCTCCTTCGAATTCTGGTCTTCACTTCTCAAATGCTGCGTCAGGGTCTCTGACGCTGCAAAAGGCAAAAAGAGAGTTTACAAGGCAGCTTAGGGGTTCATTGATGCTCTACTCTGTCCTAACTAATTAGCAATTCTAACTTAACGAGAGAGAAGAAAGTAGCAAGTGAAGATGTTAAAGGAAGAGACTTTATGAGAGTGGTACCGTTAACAAAGCGGAGGAACTTCTCTTCTTGATTCAAATTAACCTCATCCAATTCCGAAAAAATCCTCTCCTGGAAGGGAAAAAAAGAGGTTTTTTTTTTGTAAATTCGAAATCCGAATCAGAAATTAAGATCAGAAATGAAACCTTGAGGGTGGTGTACTTGTTGTAGAGCTTGGCGTAGAGAGCTTCCATCTCCCACTAAAGAATCAAAGATAACAATTTGGGGATATAACGACCCGAAGAAGACGAAGCAAAACCCAAGGATTCAAGAAAATTTCCAGACGGTGAGTGACCGCTTAAAACCAAAAACCTAACGCGAACCAAGAAAAGTACTTAATTAGGGATAGGTCTCTTCTACGTCGGGTTTTGATAAAGTCGTTTTCTTTTTCTCTTCTTTAAAGCTTCCTTCGAATTTTTTACTAACAGTCGATTTGGTTTTAGTTTGGCTATCCCACTAATATCCATATATTTATAAAAGCTGATTATATTTAATTATTTATATATCCAAACCATTAAAAATTACAAATTATCACAAATCAAAATATTTTAATTATCTAAACTAGCAAAAATATGTTATATTATTAATTTAAAATAGATGATTAATCAACTAAAGACTATAGAAGTGTACTCAAAATGAGGTTAGTAGCTTTTTGTATTAATCATCTCCTATGTATTAAAAGAAAATCAGTTGTCATTAATGCGTTCACACTATATTTGCTCACTTTCATATTGATTTCAATTGGACTATGCTGACGTGTTGGTTTTCCAATTATTTAACAATTAACGCGTTTACATACTAAGATTTTTATTTCCACCGCAGACAATTTAATGTGTTCACACTTATTTTTTAATCAATTTATTTTTAGTTTCTGCATTTTTAACTTTTGTATTAGTGAACTGAAATATCTCTGAACAACTACATAATAATATCATTTTGAAAGAAAAAAAATATTAAATCATTAAGATTCACATCAACTAAATTGCTGGAATGAGAATGTTTTTAGAAATTAAAAGTTTTGTATCTTGCCGAACTTAATTATGGTTGAAACTTCTTTACACAAATGCAATAAATAATTGTGGATGGTTATGAATTAAGAAAACTAAGATAAAAAAAAACACCATACACAATGTCTGATCTTTAGTTTACCCAAATATTGTTTTTCTTTAGAGAGTTCTTATATCAGACAAAAAATTAGAAACATAATTAGATTGCTAGAAAAACCAGAAATCATAAAAGATTTAAAAGAAAAGAAAATTCGTGAAATCGATCGAAAAACAAAATTCAGGTGTTGAGTAAATAGATCACATTATTTTTTTCGCAACTCTTAACACTTTTCACTTAATTGTATTGTGTTTTTATTATATTTACCAAGATTTTTTATAAGAAAATATACATTATTGGTTATTGACTATGTCAATTTTTCATCATGCCCAACAATATTGAAACGGCGTCCAACGATTTTTATTGGTATTCTTAAAGTATGGTCTAATAACTATGTATGTATGTTAAATAAGCTTAGAATATTTGTTACACATTTATTTTATTTTTCTTTATATTAGTAGAAGAAAATAAGTACGGGTTAAAAAAAAAAGAGAACGGTTTGTTCCAGGAACAAATTAGTTTCAAGTGAATCCTTTTTAAAGATATTACTGCACTATACGTATATACCTTATTTGTTTGGGCTTGCTGAGTATTGAGCTCTTACATTTTCTGTCTATGTATTATACTTAAGTAATGTGGACAGCTAAGTCTTAGGTGTGTAGCGACTGCGAATATAGAGGTACAAAGCCGTGGCTGCAGCCACCATATACGGGAAGATTGTCCATATTCCCTGCAGAAAAGATGGAACCAAAACTTGTGTCAAAGGCTTAAAGCTGTTCGTTCACCTCTGTTGTCTCTCTATATACTTACCACTACAGTTGCTACTGTTGTGACAGCAAACATAGGACGTTCTCGAAGAAGAAACCCAATCACAAGCTGAAATATTTGGACACTATAGTTAGTCTTATGGTTCACATTTTAACGAAGACTGAAATCGAATATAATGAAAAAAATAAACCTGAATTGGAAGAGTTATCAAACCACCGCAGCAAACTCCTGCAAAGAAACATTCTGGAGATATTCCCTGTAAAGGAACATACATGTTAATAGATTTGATTAACCAAAATTGCTACACATGACATGGACTCAGTAGAGGGACAGATTTACAAGTGCTCCGGCAAAGAATGCTGTAGGATTCCTCACTCCCAGCGAAAATATTTCCATTGCATTCAAATTCATAAAACCAAAGAGATGAGTAATACATCACATTCAAGATTCAAGAAAATATTTCCGCTGCATTCAGTTCAGTTTGTAACTTACCAAAACCTGAGAGGTTCCCATATTTTTGGACGGCCTGGGTAATGCCCATCGCTTTCTCTTTACCTATACCCAGCTTTATATTGAAATGTTGAAAAAAAAAATAATCAGCCTTTTGGGATACAACGTTTACACTGAGAGACACTTTGTGTCTTTTGTTAGCGCTGAAAGGCACATTATGATATGAGACACATTGTTGGGATATCTGTCTTTTTGGTGGACACAAAAGCCCTTTAAGGACCAAACCAGATATCTCCTCAATTGGAATAAATGAAAAAGGTGCAAAAGTAAAAGTAGTTGTATAGGTTTTAGAGTCTCTTTCCTGATCGTCGGATCATTTTTTAAAAGAAGATCTAATGGCTCAGAAAAAGCGTATTGGTTTGGCTCGGAATAAATGTTGTTCTTTAAACGTAACTTGTTGTGGGTTTCGTTTTTCAACGAAAGTGAGAGATAAGGCGAGAAGAGATATAAGAGATAGAACTGGCGAAGGGAGCTTCGTTTCGAGTTCCGTCGCTTCAGAATTCATGGTTAGTTTGGTTATGGATGTCTTGTTTGTGGTTGTGGTGGTGTATTCAAAATAGCATCCACATGTAGATTGGGTTGTGGCTAGAGAGGGTGTGGCTACATGGGTGTTGTTGTTGAAACCATGAAGGTGGATTGTGGTTAGAGAGGTTATGGCTACATGGGTGTTGTGGTTGAAACCATGAAGTTGGGTTGTGGTTAGAGAGGTTGTGGTCAGTTTGGCTAAAGTTTCGTGTGTAGGAGATGCCTGTTTTTATTTTTAATACGTGTGGATACGACCGTGGAGATTGTGTGTTTGTGGTTAAAGAAACTTTTTTAGATTTGGGAGTCAGCACAATGGTCGGGGACCCGCAATGGCAATGGCTGGGGATCTGGATTTAGAACCATAATTAGACCTTAGATCTAATACACTCAAAAACCTCAACAATCTAGCTGATATCTTACTTCATGTCAAGAAGTTCTTGCTTTAGTTGGATCAGGTCTTTGTTTTAACCTGGCCTGTTTATCTGCCAAAAGGGCCAACTCTTCGGAGTTTGCTTTGCCAACCCATTTGAAACATGGTCTGTAACGAAAGAACCTTCTTCCAGGGTTTTCTTTAGACTTGAAAGTTAGTTGGACTTTGTTGATGTAGGGGAACTAAAAATTTGTATTTGTGGCTAGAAGGGTGCTGTTGTTGATACCACGAAGATGCATGAACTATGTTTTTATACTTGTGGACAGGACGGAGTGTATTTTTTGGTTGTGGGTTAAGGAGTGATTTTTAATTGGTCGTGGATGTTATGTTTGTGGTTCGGTGGTGTATTTAAAATATCATCCACATTGAGGTTGGGTTGTGGTTAGAGAGGCCGTGGCTACGGGGGTGTTGTTTTTGATACCACGAAGATGGGTTGTGGTTAGACAGGTTGTGGTCAGAGAGGTTGTGGCTAAAGTTATGTTGGTAGGCGATGACGAATTTTTTTTTTATACATGTCGATATGATCATGGACGCTTAGCAGTGGTTACAATATAGATGTGGTCATGGACACGTAGTAGTGGTTGGTGAGTGGTGTTTTTTGCGGGAATCTATCAGTTGCGAAAAACCTTTCGGGGGAGGCGGATATCAACTGCGTTATCTGCAAAGTATTAAATAAAAAGCGAAATTTTAGGGTTTGTTGCGAGCAGACGGAATCAATTAGTTTATATGTGGGAAGAGTGAATCAAGAAGTTTAAGAAGAGAGATCTAACCTTCCATTTGGAGTTTATCTGAGAAACGATAGAACCGCAAAAACCCAGAACTTCGAGGTCGAGACACTGAGTGCGAGATGATGATAACGCGAAACACAGACCCTAATTTGGTGAGGAGAAAAAGCAAATCAAAGAGATGAGGGTTGGGAAGGTGAGATTTGGGTCGAATTTCAGATTGTGATTTTTGGATCTAGAAGATGTCGCTGGCTAAAGGAATTAGGGTTCATAGGTTTTGGAGAAGATTAACAAGAACCGTAAAAATGGAAAGAGATAAGGTAAGATATGGTTTTGTAAAAAGTTAAAAATAAGGAATCGGTTTTCTAGTTTTGAATTGGTTAACAAGATTGGTTAGTTGGGTGAGTTTTCTAGTTAACTAAAGATGTTTCTTAGTTGAGGGTTATATTAGTAAACTTAGCATAAGAAAGTGGGTTGTAGCATAATGTGTCCCTGAGTGAAATTGTAAACACAAAATGTGTCTCTGAGCGTAAAAATTTCAATTTTACCCGGAGAATAACAAGAGTGGATTTCACCTAAGGGAAGTAACCTTTGAACAAACATCATCTGATGATCCACTTTGTCTGAAGAGCTTCCCTAGGTAAAACGGTATCATATCGCTTATACAAACTCCCCTTTTCAAGTTGCCACCAAAAACATCAAAGAAGAACCATTGAAGGTATTATGTTGTTTTAACAAAGAGATATTGCATCTTTACCAGTAAACCCAAGATACAGTAGACATTATATAAGGAGCATTCCGAGAGAAAGACTCAGCAAAAGATTGCCACGTCCCATCCAGAGTTAACATTCTAGCCAATGTTATCCCAACCTGCACTCAACATTTCATCAAAAATGAAAAATCTGATTAGCATAATCCAACATTAAAACATTAATGCACCACAGACCCAAATATTTAGCGCCTCTTCGCTGATAAAAAGCCCGAATCCAGCCGCCATTAGCAAGCAAAAGTAAACCCATCTGTAGAAAGAAATACACACTGAAACAGCTAAAGGGGTACGATCAAGTTCACGTAGTTTTGTAGATAACTGTTACATTCATTACCCGGGTGCGCTTGCGGGAATTACGAATCTGTTTCCAAACGCATTGACTGTAAAACCAACTGAAGATGAAGCTTTGGCCAGACTCTTAACCTCAAAAGGTGCACCACTACTAGCAGAGCCTTTCAACGTTACACATATTACTCTCTTTTTTTCAGAAACTCTTGTGCTTTTATCCTACAGTTAACTAATCTACACTTAAGACTTAAAATTAAGGTCGAGTTTTGAGAATAGAGTTTCAAATTTTAAAAAATGAAAAAATAAATATTAGTTTTTTTCAAAATAAAAAAAAAGTTATTTTAATCATTTTTTAAGACTATTTTTGTGACAAAAACTTAGAAAGAACTATTTGAAAGAATTACTCATTTAAAATTTCAAATATATATTTTGGATTAAAATATTCGAGATCGATCGAAAAGCGCAAAGATTCAAAAAGTTCAAGTTTAAATTATCCGATTCGAAACCGAACAGGGTCAAGCTCACCCTTAGAAGTTAGAACGGGGATATATCCGAATTCCCAAATCCCAATTAGATTCTAGGGATCAAAAGCTTAAATAAACAGACGTCGCCACTCTAATCTCAGAATCAGCAACACGAAAAATTGATTCTTCTTCACTCTCTTAGCAAACACGTGTTCTTCAACATCTCAATTTTCACGGAAAAGAAAGTAAAATACGAGAACAAAAATAGATTCCTTTGCCGTCATGAAGAATGTGTTTCCGTTTCTGGACGCTCTCTCACTTCGTTCCGCATTAATCTCTCGCCGTTGTCTCGTCACGTCTTTATGTGGTAAGAGATGGTGTTTCTTTGCCGTTTTCTGATTCTGAATTCGTTATGATTCGATCGTTACAGAGGTTTAGCGATTGATGATGAAAACCAGATAGAATTAAAATTATTGATCGTGTTGCTTATTTGATGTGATCATGGGTGACTAATTCATGGATTTGTTGCTAAATTATTAAAATTTGTGAATTTTCGTTTTCAAAAGGGGGAGGAAAGCTTTTGATGAAGGAGGGTCACGGCTGGAAGAAGATTATGAGTTTGTTGATTGTTGCTGAAGCAGAACACACCTCACAAGGTTAGTTGGTTTCTTGGTCTGGGTCTACTGTGTTCACATGCATTGATTTGACATAAGGGATATAAGAAAATATATATTCACACACATTGATTAGTGTGTACTAGAAAGAATTGTATTCTACATGAGGACTACTTCTATGCCTAATATAGAACGAGTCTCATCTGTTCTGCATGCCTGTCTTGAGTGGGACTTGCTGCTCTATATGAAATCAAATGGGACTTTTTCTCTTAAATTTCTGAAAACTATCCTTTCTGAATTTAAATAATTGATTTTTTGTGCAAAATGGACCCATTAATTAGACATCTAACTAGGCAACAAATAAGTTTTCTTTGAGCTTTTTTTTCTCGCCACTTTTTCTTTTAAGATGTGCATTTTACCAGTCATTGTTGCTATTCCTAGAGTCTGCATTTTCTGAATTCTGTATTTTGGAAAATGGCAGAATGCCCACTCTAATATTTTTGTGGGAGGGTTCAATTCTAAATCATTGCATGTATTAGATTGTACTCTGTTGATACACTATATTCCAGTAGGTTGAAATATCAAATTGTCCACGAGAATAAAATTCTTCTTACTTAAATAGACTTGCAAACATTTCCTCTCGTCAAATCTTAAAACAAAATTATTTAGCAACTAAATTAAAGCCGTTGACGGAGTTAATACTTTTGAACACTTTCAATTGTTCCCTCTAGTCAATATCCAAAAAAGCAACAAGTCAACTACAGTTTCCGACGAGTTTCGAGTATATAGTAACTCTATTATGGTATTCAATATGTTTATATGTGTATCTAAGATCTTTTTGTGAATGCAAACAAAGTTTCCTATTAGAAGTTTAGACAAATAATGTTTAGTATATAAAACGATGTTCACCAACTCTGATTAGTACGAGATTTTTGGAAAAGAGCCCAATAACAAAGCCATGCGGTCTTACCTCTTAAGCCCAAAGTGGACAATATCGTATTAATCGGCTGATATGGGCTCGAGAAAACCCAACAGATCTGAATTTTGCAACATGATAATTTGTTAGATTTGTTTCCTTTGGTTAGGATTAGGTATGATCATTTATATGTGGTTCTGATTCTTTAAAGATATGTAACAGACGCCGATGAAACAATTATTTTGATTCCGTGGCGACGGATTTTGCTTCTGCAACAAATTCTTGATTTTGCGTTGGTGTATAATGATTCTTCTCTCTCGATCTAACAATAACTTATTTATTATCATGACATTATAATTTTCTATGCGGTTTAGAAAACAATACCCATTGGTTTTAGAAGGCTTAGGCCCTAGGCGCCGCCGCCTAGATCGGTTTTTAGAACACTGGTTTAGATCATATTTCTAGGCTCTTTGTTTTTTTTTCAGTTTTTCCTTATGCATAGATATGGAAGAAGGCTTTGATGCATTTTCTTCTCTATTAAGCCCTTTGCTTGGTTCTGATGGGTGTTTGGTGTTTGTTAGCTCTTTTTTGGTCTTTATCTGATGGATACCAAGGGGTAACTATGTTTTAGAAGGCTTAGCGCTTAGGCGACGCCATCTAGAACGCTTTTTAGAACACTGATTTAGATCATATTTCTAGGCTCTAGGGATTAGTTTTCAGTTGTTAGAAATTATCATTTTAAGTTCTCATGCATAGATATGAAAGAAGGCTTTGATGCATTTTCCTTTTGCTTGGTTCTGATGGGTGTTTGGTGTTTGTTAGCTCTTTTTTGGTCTTTATCTGATGGATACCAAGGGGTAACTATGTTTTAGAAGGCTTAGCGCTTAGGCGACGCCATCTAGAACGCTTTTTAGAACACTGATTTAGATCATATTTCTAGGCTCTAGGGATTAGTTTTCAGTTGTTAGAAATTATCATTTTAAGTTCTCATGCATAGATATGAAAGAAGGCTTTGATGCATTTTCCTTTTGCTTGGTTCTGATGGGTGTTTGGTGTTTGTTAGCTCTTTTTTGGTCTTTATCTGATGGATACCAAGGGGTAACTATGTTTAGAAGGCTTAGCGCTTAGGCGACGTGTTCTAAAACACTGATTTAGATCATATTTCTAGGCTCTAGGGATTAGTTTTCAGTTGTTAGAAATTATCATTTTAAGTTCTCATGCATAGATATGAAAGAAGGCTTTGATGCATTTTCCTTTTGCTTGGTTCTGATGGGTGTTTGGTGTTTGTTAGCTCTTTTTTGGTCTTTATCTGATGGATACCAAGGGGTAACTATGCTTATGTATGAGTAGTTAGCAGTTGTGTGCTGCTCACAGTCAGATAAATACACATACATGTTGCAAATACATTTGTTTCTGAAACCTTCTTTATGGGCTATTCGATGTTTTTTGTCCATGCAGAGCCTTAGCAACAAGAAGCAAACACAAAAATGGTCGAGACGCGAGCTCAGCATCGAAGGCGAGTGACATCACAGACATGGGGTAAGGTAGAAGGTGCCGAAGATGTGTTTCATGACATCTTATCTCGACTGTCAGTAAGGTCTATCCGTTCATTCAAAACGGTTAACAGATACTGGCATGCCTCAATTAGCAACAAACATTTTGCTACAAAACAGCTAGCTCAGTCGAGAAAGAAGCCCTCATACATAGCTTGTCCTAGAGCAGACAAGGCTATGAAGTTGTACTTGTTGAAGCCAGGGAAGTTCAACTATCGACACCATGCTACAGTTGATCCTCCGGGAAGAAGCGCCGATCACAACATGCACATGATAGCATCGTTCAATGGATTAGTATGCTGCATCAACCAACTCTCTGATGAAAATGAAGATCATCAGATATGGATTTGCAATCCCTCTACTGAAGAGACTATGCTTCTTCCTCAAGGCAGACCATCTGTTTGGACTGAACCAAGTATTGGAGTTGCATATGGTCCTGACATTAGCGACTACAAAATTTTCAGCATATTCTGTGTGGGCAAGAGAAACGCTGGAAAAGGGGATTATCTCTACGAATGTGAGGTGTATTCATCTAGCAGTGGTGCGTGGAGGGGCATCGGCCCTGTGCTTCATCTTCCAATGTATGTTTGCTTCAGTCCACACAGATCCGCTCATGTCTTTGCAGGAGGGAAGATCTACTGGCTGGTTTCTCTGGACGATCCTGCAGGTATAATGCTCTCTGTGGATATGGAGGAGAACTTCGAAGTTATGGAGCTGCCTTACTATTCAACAGACCTGCGTTACGAAGACAGGATAACAGTTACGACGTATCTGATAAACCTGGGAGGATCTCTGTCACTGGTAGTTCTACATGTGGGTTCCTTTGACGTATGGGAGTGGAAAGAAGCTAGTTGGGTACTTGTAATCGAAGATTATTTGCCATTCATGCACTTTTGTGAAATTGTATTATTCATGACCTCGTTAGAGAAGGAGATCCTGTTTGTGACTGAGTCGCGCTTGTGGACTTATCATTTGGATACTAGAAAGTGGAAAAAAAGGGGCAGGCCTCCTACTCGATTTACGAATCCTGCTATCTTCCCCTTCACCGAAAGCCTTCTTCCATGTAAGCTCTCTGTCTTTAAATACTAAATGTAACGATTTAAATGTTTCATTCTTGGTTTCTGATACAATGTGATATGTTGTTTCTTGAGGCAGGCAATGGAGGGGTGAGGCTAGAAGGAAGGTGAAGAAGAGTACTTATCATCTCTGGCTTGTTGGTGGTGCTTTGATTTATCTTGCAGAGGCTGTGTGTTTCTCACTGGATAGATACTCTTTTTATTTTTCCGTTCTAAAACTTTTCATTTCGTTTAAGGTTTCTGGTGAGAAGCTGACTATTAGTGTTGTTGTGGCACTCTGTTTCCATTTGTTTCTTACTTAAGATTCTGAAATGTGCTTTCTTATTACTCAGAATAACATCCAGTATTATCAACCTGTTACGGTTTTCTAAATTCTTTTTTTTTTTTTGCTAAGTTGACTGATTACAATCACTTGCAAAACCATATCTATTTGACTGACTTCCTGGAGCTTTCGTTCATATGTTTTCATGATGGTTCACTTAAATGTATATCAATTCAACGGTTGTTCATATTCAACGACACATCTTCTCATGCCGATTTACCCGACAAATCTTTTCCTGTCAAAATTGAATGTGTAATGACGGAAATGGTTTGGACCTTTCCTCAAACCTTGCGGATTCTAATTTGGACCTTTCATTTAGATGATATCATGATGGTTCGTTTGGACCGATTTAATAATTGGACCAAAGTCAACTACACTGTTTCTCATGCCTATTTACTTGACAGGTTTGGTCGCACTCAGACGCTCCAGTCAGTGAGGAGCCTCAGTTATCATAAAAAAAATTCAACGTGACAAATAATTCATGTCACTTCTACAAAAAAACAAACAGTATATGTAGGCCTTGTCCTGAAATAATTTTGGGATGAAAACAGGAACAAATTATAAGGTTAAAAGTTAAAAATAACAAGAAAAAAAATTGGTAATAAGGTCATAATATTCACAATCTCCCCCCCTTTTTTAAAAACATTCTTCATCACTAAAGATTTTCGTAAAAAAAGGTGGCAAAAATTAACATATTTTAAACCGGGTTGGAAACAAATGCTTAATCCTTTTAATTTATAGCTTCTTCCGAGTTGGTAATGAGTTCATAGTCGATTTCTTTTTTAATGAGGGTTGGTCTCATGTTTCATGTACCCTCTTTGCTTAGAGTAGCAGTGGCAATAATGTTCACTGTTGAATCTCAAAGTTGATGGATAGTTTGTGCAAATTTATATCTCAACTCGAAAAATGTTTATTTGTGGGAGTGCGTCACTGTGTGACATGGTAAGATGAAACATAAGATAAGAGTTGTAACCGACAAAATTCATTTTCATTTTGAAGATAAATATTTGAAAAGACTCAAACTTTTCACTACAAGCTAGTTTTCTACGGACGATTTCGTCGGAAATCTGTCGGAATAAGCCATTTCCGATAAATTTCGGACGAAAATAGTCGTCGGTTATAACTCGTCGGAAATAAAAATTTCGTCGGAATTTCGTCAAAATTTCTGATGAATTTCCGACGAAATCCGATAGACATATTTCTGACAAAAGTCCGACGGATGAAATTCCGATGAAACTCCGACGAACAGAATTTCGACGAAATTCCGATGGATAGATTTTCTGACGAAATTCCGACAGACAGTTTTCCAATGAAATTTTGACGGACAGATTTCCGACGAAATTTCGACGGACATTAAAATTATTTTTAAAAAAATTAAAACAGATTTTATTCAAATATTTATAATAACTATTTTTAATTCATGAAATATATATAAAATTTAAAAATTAGATAAACGTTTTTTAAGATAATTATGTTTTAAAAATCTTTATAATAAATATTTCTAATTCTTTATATATATAATTAAAATTAGAAAAACGTTTTTGTAGTATAAGTTTTTTTAAAATCCTTTATAATAAATGTTTTTATAAATTTTTAAAAACATAAAACGGTTTTTATAAATTGATAATATTTTAAAACAAAGAGCAAACGTTTTAAAATTTTAAAAAACTTTTTGTAATTGAAACCTTTTTCTAATAACTGAAAAATATTTTAATTAAATCTAAAAAAAAACACAAAAACATTTTATAGATTGAAAATTATTTTAAAATGGTGAAAAAGGTTTTGATAAATTTTAGAAACCAGAAAACGTTTTATAAATTACAACAAACTTTTAAATTTTTTTATAGAAACTAAAAATGTTTTATAAAAAAGCTTAAACGGTATATAAAATTATAAAAACGTTTTTGAAACAATAAAAGATAATAAAAACTTGAAAACATATATATATATATATAAATAAAACTTTTCAATAATTATAAATACACAAAAAATGTTCTTATAAAAATGTTTAACCTATAATTTCTAAAATCTTAACATCTAAAAGTTTCAATCTACATACAAAACAACAACCTAAAACAAAATCTAACAACATATAACTCCTAAAACTATCAATTCTATCCTAAATCTTCAGATTCAAAACCTAAAATCCACAAATCTAACATTCCAACCTAAAAAAATGTAATCTAAAGAGGGGTTTAGATGACTTACATGATTGGGGAAAAGATTTGGGGGATTTGGGGTCGGAGTTACACATTTGTGAGAGAGAGAGAGGAATAAGACTGCAAAAATTGCAGAGGAGAAGAGAAAAAATGAGGAGGAAGAAGAAGGGTGGGCTTATGTATTAAAAATAAACCGACGAACAGTTTCTGTCGAAATTCAGTCGGTTCTATTTTAAGCGGCTAATCACATAAATTTCGCGAATTTTCTTCCCGGGTAAAGTGAAAAATTTCGACGAAATACCGACGAAAACTGTTCGTCACATATATTTCGTCGGAATTCCGTCGGAATGTTTCGAGAATATCGCCAAAGGAAGCCTCGAGAAACTATGAGTTTCTGCATGTCTTTTGATTGGTCGGGGCTAAAGTCCGTCGGAATTTCGTCAGAATTTGGTCGAAATTTTCGACGGATTTCCGACGAAATTTTGAGAAATAAAAATTTGAGGTTTCAAAACAACAGTCTAATGATCACATAGAAATCTTTGATAGTATGTAAATGATTTATAAGAGGTTTAACTAAAATAATTACTTGTTTCACTCGATATTATACAAAATCAAAATCTAGTCTTATTACTGTAATATGTTTGTATAAGTATATAAGTGTTATTGGAGGATATTACGAATACGTTGATATGTATACGTAAATAATTTTTTTATATAAAAACTTTAACGGTGTGAACTAATTTCATATTATAAATTTATATATATATATATATATATATGTTGTTTAGATATTTTAAGTATCAAATTATACATTTATAATAACTTTGCAAATCTAAAATCTGTTTCTGTCGGAAATCCGTTGAAAAATTCCGACGACATTCCGACGAAAGTCAAAAATCCGTCGGATTTCTGTCGGAATATTTCGATGGAATTCCGACGAACTTATCGAAACTCCAAAATTATAATATTATGTCAGAATTTTGTCGGATATTTCCGACGATTTCACTTTCGTCGGTATTTCGTCGGAAAATTCCGACGAATGTGAAATTATATGTTTCGTCGGTATCTCGTCGGAATGTCGTCAAAGAAAACCGACGAAATTATTGTCCGTCAGCATGTTTTCGTCAAAGAAAACCGACTTCACTTTAACTTTATCAACTTCGAGTAATAGATATTTGTGACAAACAAATGTTCCACGCAAGTGAATGATTCAACTTCCTACAGAAGAAACAATTGAGTGTAACAGATTCAAAACCTGTTTGAAGAAGGAAATATAGTTGTAGCCGAGATAAGGTACACGCAAGTTACTGAGTTGTGTAAAAGTTATAGACACATGCGAGTGCTTACCTAAGTTTTTTTGTTTTCGTTATAGAATGCTCACCATATCGAATTACTAGCAGTTTAAATGTAACCGTATGATTACGGATAAGAGTAGTTACGTAGTTGTTTACACGTGTCTTAATTTGGAACTCTAGCTACAAAGAGCAAAAGTGGTAATTACAGGATTCTAATCCAAACCAAAGTCATCTTGTTTCTAGCGCAAGTGTCTGTTAAAACTCTCAACAGCCTTATTTGAAGCTATTTGCATGGGCTAATTTATTTGCGGTTGATTATGGAAATGACTTAAATCTCTTTACACCAATAAAAACCAATAAAAAGCTACATTTGTTTGGCACAATATGCTTTGATTAGGAATTTTTTAGTGAAATAAGAATGTTTTCTTAAAAGGAAAATTCAGGTTTTGAAACTAATATATATACAGGTTTAATAGATTGTAAATTATTTATTCATATAATCAATATACAAATTCTAAACACGTATTTGCCTCAATCGTATTTTACTAAGGATTTGAAACGCTGCGGTTGCGGTTGTGGAAGTTTGCGAATGTAGATGGTTGCGGTTTATAGCGTTAATAAGTAACTTGTACGACTCATACATTGGATAGAAAGCTGTTAAAGCTTCGGTCGCTAGCATATCAGTTCACATGGGTTGAGGTCAAAGATGGGCGAAATACTTTCTTTTGGTTTGATAATTGGCTGCAAAGTGGAAGACTTATTGACATTACGTGTGCAGTGGGTACTTGCTACCTTGGCATTGCTCGTAATGCTAGAGTATGTGAGGCTGTTACTCAAGCGCAGTGGAGTGTCAGAGGACATAGGAGTCGGCATTTCCATGAGTTACATGCCCGCATTCAGAGAGAACTGGTACCTGATGATCAACAAGGACAAGATGTAATCCTGTGGAAGCACTCCTATGACAATTTCAAACCATGGTTCTCTTCAGCGCGCACTTGGGATAAGATCAGGCAAAAGAAGGCCACAGTTTTCTGGAACAAGAGTGTATGGTTCACGCAAGGAGTACCGAGATTCTCTTTTATAGTCTGGTTGGCTGTGAGGAACATAATATCAACAGGAGACCGAATGAGAGCTTGGGGCATTCATCAAGGCTGTCCTATGTGTGGAGAGAGGGATGAAACACGGGATCATGTCTTCTTCGCGTGTCCCTACTCTTTTACAGTGTGGGACAAGCTAGCTAACAGACTGAGTGGTAACAGAACGGATCCTGACTGGATGACCTTGCTGCAGTTCTTAAGCACAAACAACCTGCAGGAAATGGACAAGATACTGCTCAATATGGTCTTTCAAGCCACCATCTACCATTTATGGCAGGAAAGAAACCGAAGACGGCATCAGACAGGCCAGCGCACGGTTGATCAAACAGTCAGAGCCATTGACAAGGCAATGAGAAACAAAATCTCCTCTCTACGCTACAGAGCTGACCAGTTCACTGGTCTGATGCAAAGATGGTTTGAAGTCTCAGCCAATACATAGCAGAATAAGATTCATCTTTTAGCCTTGTAAATTTGTTTTTTAGGCCTATAAGTCTTTGTAAATGCTTATTCTTTTTGCCATGATCAATAAATTTCACATTTAATCAAAAAAAAAATTGGTGCATTTTCAGAATATTTGCGATTGGTTGATTAAGAAAAATTGCAGCAATTTAATAACAAATTACTAATATTAACACATTATAACATACTGAACATTTAAAAATATAAAAACATATGTATTATAATAAAATATAATAATAATTAATAAAATATAATTAATAATAATATTAGATTTTTTTGTAGTTTAATGAAAGTTATAATTTCAATAAGATTTGCTTTAAAGATTTATATTAGAAATTTTAAACTGATATTTTGTTTCATTTATGTTTGTGTATATATATATATTATTTGAGAAATTCCCTACAATAGCTCTTTTTAAATTTTTGTCAAAAAAATAGTCATCAATGAGAAAAATGACCAAATGAAGTTTTACTAAAGAGTAAAAATACACTTATACCCTAGAGTTAACTAATCTAAAATTAGGGTTTAGAGTTAAGGGTTAGGACTTTAAGGATAGAGTTTCAAAATTTTAAAAATAAAAAATAAATATTAAAATTTTCAAAATAAAAGGGGCTATTTTGGTCATTTTTCTTATTAAAAGTTATTTTTGTGACAAAAACTTAAAAATGGCTATTTGAGAGAAATTCCCTATATATTTTTATATATGTATATATATATTAATGTTTAAAATTATAGTGAATAATTTTGGTTTATAGTTTTATAAAATAAATTGTGATACTGTTAGTGAATTTAAATTAATATATATATTTATAATATTTTAATTTTAAAATTTAAATTGAAGAAATTAAAATATTTTTAGAAAATATTTTTATATTAATTTATCCACCCGCAACCCGTCCGCTAGTTAACATGAACCAACTTTTGGTTAAAATGTTTGGAGCGGTTTGTAATTTTTGTGATTGTTCCAAAACGCCTCCTCAAAGCTATGTTTACATGTGGTAACGGAAAACCAAAGCTGCGTTTACGGGTGGAAACGGAAACGGAAACGAATCGTACCCTAAGTTCTTTGTTTTTTTAGATTACTTAGTCGTTGTTCATGCTCTTGTCCTCGGTCCCATAGACGCAGGACGTTACAATATCACTACTGGTTAACTTGCACTACTTTCACGTGTTCTAAAAGAACCTTTCTTCCGCTGGTCTGGTTTATATAAACAGAGCATGTTCGATCCTTGAACAACGAACACCTCTTGTTTCATCTCCCTCTTCTTCACTTTTAGCAAATAATGATCAACGTCGTCATGATGATTCTCCTATGCCTCATCTCACTTCTATGTTTCTTTACCTTCTTCAAGAAACCAAAGGATAGCTCTGATTTGCCTCCAAGGCCTCCTTCTATGCCAATCATTGGTCATCTTCACCTTCTGCTCTCTTCTTTAATCCACAAGTCTTTCCAGAAAATCTCATCCAACTACGGTCCTCTCCTCCATCTCCGCATCTTTAACGTCCCTATAGTCCTCGTCTCCTCTGCTTCAGTGGCTAACGAGATATTCAAGTCCCATGACGTGAACATCTCCTCTCGAGGTCTCCCTCCCATCGATGAGTCCCTCTTTTTCGGTTCTTCAGGTTTCTTCTCCGCTCCACATGGAGATTACTGGAAGTTCATGAAGAAGCTCGTCGTCGCCAAGCTTCTTGGACCGCAAGCAATCGAGCGGTCAAGAACCATCCGTGCGGAGGAGTTAGAGAGGTTTTACTTTGATCTGCTCGAAAAAGCGATGAAGAAAGAGACAGTTGAGATACGTAGAGAAGCGATGAAGTTCACTAACAACAGCACATGCAAGATGATTATTGGGAGGAGGTGTTGGGAGGAGAACGGTGAAGGTGAGAGAGTCAGGGGATTGATTACTGAATCTATTGCCTTGACGAAGAAGGTTTTATTTGCAACCTTGTTGCGCAAGCCACTTGAGAAGCTAGGGATCCCACTTTTTAAGAAGGAGATAATGGATATTTCCGGTAGATACAACGAGGTGCTTGAGAGCTTTCTTGTGGAACACGAAACGAAACTGGAGAAGCATCATCTACATCAAAGTAAGGATTTGATGGATGTGTTGTTAGAAGCTAAAGAAGACGAAAACGCCGAGTATAAGATCACTAGGGATCACATCAAGTCCTTGTTTGTGGTAATTAAAGTCTTCCTCACATCATATATATATTTAAAGAATTATTTTTAGATAGCAAAAAAAAAGTTTTTTTCACAAATATAGTTTTTAAAAATCAAAATGACCAAAATGTTTCATTAAATAGGTAAATATACATTTATACCATGTGTTAACTAATTTATACTTTAGGGTTTAGACTTAAGCGATGGAGTTTTGGGGTGAGATTTAAAATTTTAAAGTTTTAAAAATAATATTTAAAAAAAATAGTTTCAAAAAGCACTTTCGAATTTCAAAAAAGAATTTGAAAAATATAAAAAAGTTAGAATTTAAAAACATATGTTATTTAAACTTTTTAATTATTATTTATATATATATATATATAACAAAGGGTAAAATGTTTTTTTTTTTGCTCTTTAATAAAACCTATTTTGATGATTTTTTTCAAGAACTTTTTTTTCTTAAAAATGATCTATTTGAAAGAATTGTCCTATATATAATTCATTAGTTAATTCCTCTCTCTCTGAGAAACGTTTGAAAACTCACAGGAGCTTTTCCTTGGAGGCACAGACACATCAAAGCAAACAATACAGTGGACAATGGCTAGAATCATTAACAACCCTAAAGTTATTGAGAGATTAAGAGAAGAGATGGATTCCGTTGTAGGGAAATCAAGATTGATTCAAGAAACTGACTTACCAAACCTTCCCTACTTGCAAGCAGTAATCAAAGAAGCACTAAGGATGTATCCACCCGTACCTCTCTTTGGAAGGAGGCTCCAAGAAGGATGCAAGATGGGAGGGTTCTATGTCGCGGAGAAGACAACACTTGTAGTTAATGGTTATGCTATCATGAGAGATCCTAATTACTGGGAAGATCCTGATGAGTTTAAGCCAGAGAGGTTCTTAGGAGAGCAAGGGGACGAGATAAGAGAGCAAGTACTGAAGTACCTTTCTTTCGGGAGTGGTCGGAGAGGATGTCCTGGATCAAACCTAGCTTATATCTTTCTAGGAACAGCTATTGGAATGATGATTCAGTGTTTTGATTGGAGAACTGAAGAAGTTAAGGTTAACTTGGAAGAGACTCTTTCAGGAATGGTCTTGACAATGGCTCATCCCCTTAAGTGCATTCCTGTTCCTCGAATCTGTAGCTTCCCAGTTCATCACTGATATATCATTACCTTGTAACTAAAGTGTCCGTATGATTGTTAAGGACTTGTAATCTAACCTATACTAAAAGGGTTATATGAGCATCAGTGAAGCTGTCCAAGTAGGACAATTAAATCAGCCAATCAAGAGGCTTCTCTACGACACGTCAGACACGGTTTAACCAAAGGCGATTCTCGATCCCTTTTCTTTTCGTCTTCTCCGTCATCTTCGTTTCGTGCGATCGCCAATCTGGCTTACTAGCAATCAATCCCATCTCCATTCTTAAACGCAATTTGATCTTATTAATGGAGACTCCTGCCTTTCTCGATCTGAGATTCTATATATATAGATCTCGCACTTCACCTCTTCTCTTCACTTCATCTGGCTTCAAAAATTCTTTTGGATAAACTATTCGCTCGGACACATGAACAAACGAAGCTGCGCTAATGGTTTTGTTGAAACGTGAAGAAGACTTGCAGGACGCAGAGAGGAAGGTTCTCTCTTTTGTTTTTGCGTTATCTTCTCCTTCCTCGCTTCTCTCCCATGAGAAGCCTCTGTCTTTCCTCTCGATGTCCCTCTCCGTCTCCGAAGCTGCCGCTCCTCCTCCTTTGGCTTCAGCTATTCCTTTTCCTTTTATATCTTCCCTCAGAGATTTAATCTACGGCTTCCGTCGACAGTAGAAGATAAGAACTGTCAGGAGAAAGATGAAGATCAGAACTCCGCCGGCGGCGCTTCCAGCGATGATTCCGATTAGTTTCACTGTGATCACAGATATTCTTTATTTTTTTCTTATCCACCAATTTCTTGGCAATTTGGGAATTCAGAAACAGAATATTTCTTATGGCTATTTGTTCACCAATTTGGGAGGTCAGCCATTTGGTCAAGTCCCAGTTTTACTAGACGGACATCTAAAGTTGACTGGTAAGTTTTTGAAGTTTGATTACAACTAAACCGATACATTCTTTCGATTTTAGTTATTTTGATAGACATTTATTTTCCTCAGAATCCCAAGCCATATCACTATACATCGAGAGTGCTCATAGACATTTATTTTCCTCAAACTTTCCCTAATGACAACTTTGCAGCCTCATTTATCCTGAAGACAGGCAGCTCAGAATGTAAAAATTGAGGTCAACTGATGGGCATCCATATGCTGCTGCTAGATTCCAAGGTATTTTCATTTACCTCTAATTTTATCTTTGTTGTTGGTCTGACTATATCTTCTATTCAAGCGTTTTCTTCTCAGGTTAAGCTTAGATACGTTTTATGTGATCAGTTTGTTTGTGAAAGGTATGTGAGCTTACACCTCCAGTCACCGGCATATTAAAATTTACTCTCTTTTACATGTTTATCTAAACAGTTTTGCAAAGAGATTTCCGAAAACCCAATTTACTCTGCTCCAGTTGCAACCAAAGGCATAAGCGTCAATGAACCTGTAATATGGATGGTTTTGGGAGAGGTGATGCCCGACCGAAGCGTTGTTGGTTGGATTCTTAGGGATGTGAAGGGAGAAATGAAGTGTCTTAGAGGAGCCCCATCTGTTTCGAGGTCCTTTACTGACTTGTGAGATGAAGCAGAAGCATTGATATGATATGGAGTGTTATTTGTATACTTGGACTATAAGAAATTCAGCATTTTACCACCTTGGCTCTGACCAATGTGAAGTTAGAGGTCAGCTGTTTCAAGGAAAGTGACGTCTCATAGTTCAATTTATACTTTTGTTGATTTTGGTGGAACGAATGGTGTTATTTTAATAATGCCAAGATCTGTTTGATGAATTTCTAGGAGGCTAGGAACACTGTCAAACAAGAGGGAGCCATTTGCAAGATCAGTGGCTTTGATGTTGCAAGAAGCAACACCCACTTTAAACTGTCAGATTCAAACGTCCTCATTTACTTCAACAATCTTAAGAAGTTTTTTGAAATAAGAACTCCACTTTTTAGATTTGGTGACTACAGACATCATATGGCATTAGCAAATACTAATACTCGGTTGCCAAGGAAATTGGTGCATTTTTATTGTCCCAAAAATTCGAGATTTATCATACAAAGTTTAACCTTTTGCTTTGTAGACATCCTAGGGTTTGTTGGTTTTACATATTTTTTGTTTATAATCTTCATCTACTCTTCACTACAGCTCTACAACGATGTGTCTTAGTGTTTTTTGACGAACTGTGTCATGCATCTTTTCTTTGATCGCCATCAGCGTCCACGTGCAGCAACATTTGCAAATCATGTAAGCCTTATTAAACTATTACTTTGCACTCTTCTTTATTAACATAATGGCTCACATGTTGTAATGGCAATGGACAGGGAGGGAACGATTTTCCTGGAGATAAAACGCCTGGTGTCAAATATCTCTCCTGCAGCTGCTCTGATGGAGAATGGTCAAATGGTAATGACCAGAGCAACGAAAGTGTGTAAACCCCTCGAACCTGGCGAGCCCATCCGGTGGAGCAGCTTCAGTTGCAGAATACAATTGTGAGCAGACTATCATGATGAAGACCCGGTTCAAGTTGCTGGAAACACACTAAAGAAGGCACGCACCGAGTAATTGCTAAGGCTATCGAACTTGAGACCTCCCTATTTCCCTTTTGCTTCATTGCAGTATTGTTTATAAAAAAAGAAATTCATAGTTTGTTTTGTTTCATGGACCATGTTTGCAACTTCTACCACAATTAAAACTTATTATTACTTATTACATTCACGTGTTTACAGATGTCTTCTAATCCTCTTAAGCTTCACTAAAGTGCCTTTTTTTAATCTCAGCTTATGGTTTCTTCAAATTTCTTATTCATTTCCACCATCTTAATTATATAATCCCTAAATGGAATAATAAAATAAATAGTAATTTTTGAAAAAATATAGTAAATTTAATACTATTTTAAATTAAAATAAATTAAAATTTCAAAAGTTTGTTAAACTTTAAATAACCCTTTAAATTATTTGCTCACATGTAGGTACTATTTGGTACTTAATAAAATAAATTTCAAATGTTGTTTTCTCTGTTTATTGTCCACATGGTACTTAATAGTATTCGAATATTCTCTAAATGAAAGATCAACTTTGTTTTATGTTTAAATTTTAACTAAATTAATTTTGTGACGACTATCGGTATTTTATTCTACTTTTATTGAATCAATTAGTCACAACTACTTATACGAATTCTCTTTGAACTAAGCAACTTCAAAACAAAATAATACTATATAGCCGATAACCACTATCAAACAGATAGGAAAATATATCATTGTCTTTCAACATATTTTCATTTTCATATTTTTGAACATATTCTATTTACTAAGACCATAAAATAAACTGTAAATTCATGTACAAAAAATATACAAACTCGGCGCGTAGCGCCGGAATACCACTAGTATAAATAAGGAAGCTAAGTTAAGTGTCCCGGTTAATTATGGTCTTATGTAATTTTGTTTACTTTACTCTCCAAAAGTTGAATAATATAATGAGAAGAGACTGTTCCAATGTTAAGTGTCCCGGTTCATTGGTACATGATCGGTGTATTTCACGTCCCGGTCTAGAAGACAAAAACAAAATTAAATACTTATTGATTGAAATACTTTGGTTCCATGCTCATAACATACACCTGGAACCCCAGTTGTCACCGTGGAGGTTGAAGGTTTTTTATACAGTTATATTGAATGGTTCTTATGATCACGTGTCTCAAGGGACTTCATATATATATTTATATAATAACACGTAAGCTCCATTTTTTATGTTTCTTAGTACACAACAGAGCATCATTGACTATTAGATAAAGAGGATACTCTGGTCTCATCTGCCTCTTCACTTTGAGAAACAATGGCAGTAAGCTTTCTAAATTATTTGATATTAGTTATCATATGCCTCTTTTCACTCTTATGTTACTCTTGCTTCTTCTTCAAGAAACCAAAGGATGGTTTTGAGTTGCCTCCAAGCCCTCCTTCTCTGCCAATCATTGGGCATCTTCACCTTCTCCTCTCTGGTTCTACTCACAAGGCCTTACAGAAACTGTCCTCCAGGTATGGGCCTCTCTTCCATCTTAACATCTTCAGTGTCCCGGTGATCTTTGTCTCCTCGGCCTCAGTGGCTTACGAGATCTTCAGGGAGCACGATGTGAACTTCTCGTTCCGTGGAACCCCTCCTATCGATGAGTCCCTCTTGGTCGGATCCTTTGGATTTTTCACCGCTCCTTATGGTGATTACTGGAAGTTCATGAAGAAGATAATGGTTACGAAGCTACTTGGACCGCAAGCACTCGAACGGTCACGTGGTATCCGGGACTACGAGGGAGAAAGACTTTACGCTAGCCTGCTTGATAATGCAGTGAAGAATGAGAGCGTTGAGATTGGTAAGGAAGCAATGAAGTTCACAAACAACATCATCTGCAAGATGATCATGGGAAGGAGTTGTAATGAGGAGAATGGTGAGGCGGAGAGAGTCAGAGACTTGGTGGCAGAGTCCACTGCCTTGACCATGAAGATCTTTGTGGCAAACATGTTCCAAAGGCCTCTCAAGAAGCTCAGAATATCACTGTTTAGAGAGGAGATAATGAGGGTTTCTCGTAGATTCGATGAGGTGCTAGAGAGGATTCTTGAGGAGCACGAAAAGAAAAAAGATGATGATCAAGATATGGACTTGGTGGACGTGTTGCTGGAAACTTGTAGAGACGAAACAACCGCAGAGTATAGGATCACTAGGAACCACATAAAGTCCTTGTTTGTGGTAAATAACTAAAGTTCAAAAGAACATCATTAGTAGTTATCTTGTCTGAAAACCTTTTTTTGGCAACTGCAGGATCTTGTCATTTCAGGCAGTGACACTTCGAGACATGCAACACAATGGACAATGGCAGAGATCATTAGCAATCCTAAAGTTCTTGAAAGATTGAGAGAAGAGATTGGTTCCGTTGTTGGGGAAACAAGGTTGGTTCAAGAAACGGATCTGGAAAACCTACCTTACTTGCAGGCGACTGTTAAGGAAGGACTGAGACTGCACCCTCCAGGAGCTCTCTTTGCAAGGAGTTCCCGCGAAGGGTGTAAGATTAGAGGATTTTATGTACCAGAGAACACACCACTTGTTGTCAATGCTTATGCTGTTATGAGAGATCCTGATTCTTGGGAAAATCCTAATGAGTTTAAGCCAGAGAGGTTTATAGGTTTCCCATGTTCAAGACAACAAGATGAAAGAGATCATGCACTTAAGTACATTCCTTTTGGTAGTGGAAGGAGAGGCTGTCCTGGATCAAATCTAGCTTATATCATTGTTGGAACTGCAATAGGAGTGATGGTGCAGTGTTTTGACTGGAAGATTAAAGCAGATGAAGTTGACATGGACGAAGCTCCTAGAGCACTGGTTTTGACCATGGCTCGACCACTTAAGTGTATTCCTGTTGCTCGCACCTGCAGATTCCAAGTTCCTGACTTGGAGATGTCACTGAACTCTCAGGCATAGTTCTTAAGGTTATTAGGAAAGCTTGTGTTGCACTCAGTTGCTCGGTTAGTTGATTTATTTTGGGGATTACTGGTTTGTCTTAGTATAGAAATGAAAATCAGTTGTACAGTTTAGCATTTATATTTGAAATACAAAATGGAAATTGTCTTCACTTTTGCCCTCTTTTATCCAACTTTCTGAGGGTTTCCTTTACTTATAGATTGCTTGCTTAGTCTGTGTAGTAAATTGGTTTTGAATGAGGAAGATAAAGAACGTCTTGCATCATTGCAAGAAAGCAAAATTAGGGAGTATTTCGTTAATAATATGTATTATAAATATTTGAAAAAATGATTGCTAACTACATAACTAAACTAATATATACCTAACTACACGAAGTATATGTTATGCATGATAACATCCCTCAATATATTCTATCTATCTATAATAATAAAACAGGCTTTTCTCTCACCTTAGCCTTCCACATCCATTTTTAGGGGTGGGCATTTGTTGACACGTGTCGCCATTCAATTGGTTGCGTTTTTTTTTCCTGTTTTTTTCTTATTCGATTTGGGCTCCGTCGAATGTGATGGCTATTTAGTTTTTATTTCACAGGCCATTTTGAAACCCACTCATATGAACTTACGGAGCCTAGGGTTTTCCCTTATCGTCTTCGTCTTCTACCTTCTTATCTGATGCGCCAGTTTCCATTCGGCAGCGTTATTCAGGTTTGAATGTTCCCAGATTCCAGTCTACAATCGTGTTTTAATGGCTTCTGAATTTTTAATACTATTATTACGTTTACAGTATTGTGGAGTAGACCTGAGAAAGTAGGCAATTGTAGAAAATTGATTCTTTTGGTAAAGTCACGGCTTCTCAAGCATGCGTCCTTTATTCCTCCCAGCATGCCTCACATCTCTCTTGCAATATGTGGCTATCTGACGGCTCTTTGTTCAATCGCTAAACTCAAGAAATCGTAACACTCTATTTCTTTGCAGGTTTAACACAGTCAGAAATCAAAGCTACATGAAGGGATGAGTGAAAGAAAAGACAGTGCCTCTCAATGATATACGAAGGTAAAAATGGTCAGTTGACTAAATTAGGAGAATATATCCTCAATTAAATTGAAACTCATATCAGATGTGGTGTATTACTGTCCATCACCATACTTGAGGTTTGTAAAAAATTTCTTTTATTTTCATAAGTCAGAATCAGTTTTTTTTTATCTTCTGGAAAAAGAAATTTGGTCTAGAGACATTTCACGACTTAAATAGCTCGAGAACAACTTTTCAAGCAAGGTGATGAGACTGTCTTTTAATTCTACAAGAATTTCCAAGCTATTTTCTTTTGACAACTATACATAAATTTTGGCTTGTTTCTTCCTGGTCAGATTAGTAGATTCTTAAATGCAGAAGCTTTCATTTTTGGTAAGCAGTCAACAGGACAGTTTATTTTCACCTATGTTTCTTCAAATACTGAAATTTTTTTCTCACAAAGCAATTATAAGAAACACAAAAACTTTTGTAACTTGAACCATTGGGTTTGGCTTTAATAGGAACCATATCATGCAATGCTCTTTTTATGTTTCCTGACAAGAACTACTAGATTCTCTTTCTCAGAAGGACTCTTTTTTTTCAGGGATATCAGCTTCTGCATCGAATGGAGCCTTTTATTAATCAGGTCTGATGATACAAAACTCTTTGTAGCATGGTTTTCTGCCTCTATGTATCCAGTCCTCTCTTATCTAAGAGATAGTTCGCGAAATATGTCTTTAATTGAAATCTTAATGCAGATGTTGGCTGAAGAACACTGGTGTAGTGAATGTGCAAACTATACGATGGCGTCACTTAATGAAAGGATGTAGGAATACTAAAGGCAAGTTGACCGAGAAATATGAACTCAACTGTTCCCTAGCAGGGGATGGCATGAGAATACCTTTTGTACTGAAGCACACTCATATCTTTATACTGATTTTGTCTTACTCATATTTTATACTATTTTGTCTTATAAAATACATTATCTTAAAGAAAAATAAATGAAACATTGTCGTTTGTGGTTTGGACCACTGAAACAATTTATCATGTATCATTATTTAAGATATGTTTATGGCTTTTGACTACTTCCAATAAAACTTATTACAAAAATGTTTTTAAATCATTTTAATTGATTTAGGAGTCTCCACCCCAATCAACCATGGTACCTTTAAATTACTTTCCATATTTTAGGTTAAAGCATTCATCATAAATTTAGCCAATACCAGCTAAGTTCATGTAAAGATGAACTTTAGGTTAAAGCATCCTCGATGAATTTCGAGAAGGTTTTCAAATTTCCAACTCTATTTTCTTATAAGGGTTTACTTAAGAGCTTAAAGTGATAATAGATGTATGTTTCAAATGTAACAGATACTGAAAGGTCTGTAATCTTCTACACAGCCAATGATCAATACATTTACATATGTTAATGCATCTAACATATCCAACGTATTTTTAATGTAATGCCTAAACATAGAATTCCTTTACATTAAAGTATCTTACCTATTTTTAAAGTATTTATAATAAATAGATTATTTACTAAAATTAAATAATGAACAAATTAAGGCATTCAAATAAAATATAGCTTTAAAATTTACTGAGCCAATGTTATTCGTCATCAAATTTTAAATTTTGGTATTCAAGATATAATCTCTCAAATAATTAAACTAAAATTTATCAAATATTATAAAAAATTGAATATATAAAATGAAATCACATTAATGTTTAAGGTAATTTTTTTTACTTTAAGACTATTACAATTTATAGACAAAAAATTGTTCGTGTAGCGTTTTTTATGGCACATCATCTTCAGTATTCTAATTTTGTAACACCCCATCACACAAAATTAAATCTAACAAATGCAACTTTAAGTCAAAAAAATAAAAAATAATAATTATGCTCATATAAACCTAACCAAAATGTATATGATAAAAAAACATTTAAACATATTCTAAAAGTAATCAATAGCAATTGTTTTGAAAATTATAACCGGTTATATGAAGTAGATGGTCTACTTGATCATAAAATATTAAAACATACAAACAAAAAATAAAAATATAATATTATCTTTTAACAATGTCTACTTAACTTAGAGTCTAAATGATAACATAGAGAACAAATGTGAAACAATTGTGGTGTGGTCCTAATAATAAAAAAAAAACATACATATACACATATACACATATATATGTAAAAATTTTTGTTACTATTAATAGTAGTGCGGTTTGTAAACAGTCGAACCTTAATTAATTATATTCTACTACAGTAGTTCAATTATTATTTTATCATTTTGATTATTTGAATTAAATTTAAGATAAGATGTCAGCAATAAATGAAATATCTATACTAATAAAGTTCGTCTTTTCTTATTCCACAGACCCACACGTCAGTAGGGAGATGTGGACGTTTTTTGACACGTGGCGGCTCCTGAATCTGCAACTTATTTCTTCGGTGATGAAAATTATATAGACCGTCTACTTACGAAATTGTGAAAGTTGTGGAACCTATCTGTGCTCTTTTACTTGCGGCTATACTTTCCATTTCTGCTGCATTGATCAATGGCTTCATACAAACATAAGATGTCCCTTATGTAAGAAAAATCATCTATGATTCATCATTATTACAATTTATAAGGGGTTTTTATGTTCTAATTTTCAATTTCATTTACAAACTGTTTTCGATTTTCGTTACTATTTTCAAAAAAAAAAATATAAATGTTTTTCCTCATTTACTAATATGTTCCATTGCTAGAGTTAGTTTCATACCAAAAATCAAATAATAAGAATATATGAACAAAACTTCATGACAAACGTTTAAATTCATATTACTCTCTAAAATAAAATCTCAACATCGTTATATATGGTCCACATGATACTTAACAATATAAGTATGTTCTCTAAATAAAACATCAACTTTACTTTATGTTTAAATTCTAACTAAATTAACTTTATTACGACTATCAGATTTTTATTATACTTTTATTGAATCGATTAGTCAGAACTACTTATGATATTCTACTTTGAACTAAGTAACTTCAAAACAAAGTAATACACAATAGTCGTTAACCACTATCAAATGAATCTGGAAAAGGTACCAATCTCTTTCGACATATTTTTATTTTCATATTTTAGAACATATTTTGTTTACTAAAACCATAAAATGAATTGTAAATTTATTTAAGAAAAAAACATACGAAGCCGGCGCGTAGCGCCGGAACACCACTAGTGATGTTATATAGTTTACATCACAGGTTTAGTTTCATTCATCCAATAACTGATTTTTTTATGTCAGAGACCGTTTAAATAACTCGTTTCATCAATTAAAAGATGACCGATTTGACTGTAATCTAACTAAAATTAGATTTTAACCAACATTTTAAAAGCGTAACAATACTTTTGACAAAATCTAATTTACAAAATCAATATGTTTTAACATTTTTGATAAGTAGTGTTTTATATTTTAGTGTATTTGAAAAAATATAATTAAATTATTTTTTATTTATATTAAATATGAAAGTTATATAAGAATTATGCAATTTAATTTTTTTAATTAATTAATCTGTTTTTTACGAATTTTTTATAAATTTCAGTAATTTGTTTGATTACTTATTTGATTAATTTTTAATTATAAAACTTATTTGACGTCAATTTATTGACTTTCACATTTTATTTGTTTAAAACTTATTTGATGTCAACTTAAACAAAACATAATCTGGCATATACAATTATTAATTATATACTTTTAAGAATAAAAATAATCTAAGAATAAGAATCCAATATGAAAGTTTTACTAAGTATAAATGAATGCAATTTTTGTTTATAAAATATAAATAATCTAATTAATTAATTTAATTAATTTATATTAAACAAATAAATATTAGAATCAGTAAATTGACATTAATAAGTTTTATAATAAAAACAATTGATCAAAAAGTATATATCATACAATTAATCAAATGAATTACAGAAATTCTATTAAAAGTTAATAACAAAACATATTAAAATAATTAAAAAAAAACAAAATTAAATAATATCTTATATAACTTTCATATTTAATATAAATACATAATATAATTATATAGTTTTCAAATACACTAAAATTTACCAAAATGTTATAAAACTTATTGATTTTGTAAACTAGATTTTGTTAAAAATATTCTTATATTTTTAAAACACAGGTCATAATCTAATTTTAGTTAAGTTACTGTCAGGTACATCATATCTTAATTGATAAAACTATTTTTACACTTTTAAAACACGGATCAAAATCTAATTTTAGTTAAATTACTGTAAAGTACATCATATCTTAATTGATAAAACATGAGATTTAAACGGTTTCAGACATTCACATCACTTTTTCGATGAATGAAATTAAACTTGTGATGTTAACTACATAACATCGTTATGTTGATGGATGTTGCCATGAATAACATATACTTCGTGTAATATTTCATGTAGTAAGCAATCATTTTTTTTTTTTTGCTAAACTGTGAATATTCATATAATAAAAAGTTTAGGGTTACAAAAAGCCTAATGAGTGGATACCTTGGTAAAAAGAAAGAAAAAACAAGGTATACATGATATATGGTGTTTTATACATCTTGTATATATGCTTTTAAATTGGTTTTCTAGTCTTTATCGTGTCTTTCTAGTCCTTTTCGAGTCATTACAGGTCTGGAGTTGCATTGGATGGGAGATGGACCAGCTGGAACAAAAGAGGCAGCAAACAGTGTAATTTGGTGGTTTTCACGCAGAACAGTCTTGATGACTGTTCCGGATAGCGGAGCAACCCGAATGATTGTTCGATTGTTCCGAGTGAGGTTCAGCGGTAGAGATTTTTAAGGAAACTACAATCATTACGGGATTTGCCCTAATTATCCCTATTTTCTCTCCCAGCCGCCTGTGGCTTTGATATATCATATTTTCTGTTCTTTTATCATTCTACGCTATTCTAGACAGAAGAAAAACCATTGGAGACTTTAGAATTTGAAGGATTTGCTTATTGTAAAGGGAGAAGGCTCCATCTCTCTCGTCATAGAGAAGATTATCCTGAACCCTATTCTTATTCTATTGAATTGCATGATGTTTTATTCAGTCTTTGTCTCTGTGATTTCTTTGTCCATGTCTGAGTAGTCGCTTGTTAGGTTAGGGTGTTAAGGATCATGGATCATGAGCTAGACACAAATAGGATTGTTATTCTTGATATCTCTGTCTATTGTTATGCTTATTGCTTATGTTAAACTGGCGATTTAGCATCTGATCACAAGTTTAATCTTCATTAAAAGTGTTTTAGGTTACTGGAAATAGCATAGATAGGCGATTGTCCTTAGCCAACGAAAGCTGATGTTAAGGCGAATCGTGAACAAATTGAATCTGAACTAATGCTTGTCATCATTCTCTGATCCAAACGACAGTTTAGGCATTAGGATTGCTTGATAAATTGGTAGACACCACGACAATGGGTTTATCTATTCTTGTTGTTCAAGTTCTAGATTGGCTCATATTGTTTTCTTGAATAGTTGTGTAGCTCATGATCCTAAGTATCCCAATGAATCACCCTGAACCTAGCTCTTTTAATCATCTGAAAACCTTTTAACTAGTCTTTTATTTTCTGTTATAATACCTCAATCTTAAAACCCCCATATTGTTTTAGCTTGATTCTGATCCCATAAAGATAAAGTGTAAGATTTGGTCTCTGTGGATTCGATCCTAAAGTGCTACATCGACATACCATTCGATGGTGGTGGTAGTGGCACATTAGGTTATTTGGTGTGCGTATACACGTAATATCAAATTGGCCGTTGCCGGGACCATCTTTTACCTTTACTTTCGGTATTTATTTAGTCTAAGACCTCTAACTTGCTTATCCTTTTGATTGCAGCTAATGTTCCAGGTGCATGACCAGTAGACATACTCGGAGGAAAACGCACAAGGAGAGTTAGTTACATTTACAACCAGGAGCTAGCAAGGTTAGAAAGAAAAAATCGTCAACAGCAAGGGCAAACAAACGACCACTATGGGTGAATACGCCACATCAGGATGATCTCCTGACGCTATGGCACTCATCAGCCAGCAGAT
>NW_026014039.1:0-26815 GCF_020379485.1 Brassica napus | reverse complement strand
TTAAAACAATTCCAAAGATCTTATGCTTCATTATTAGAGCATTTACCGGAAAAAAAAAAATTCAGTATTTCGTAAGGGGTTAGCCCATAATTTTTGAGAAAAATTTAAAATCATGAAAAAAATTTTGTTTTAATAATTGCATTAGTCGCATCCTTCACTAACATATGATGGGTCAAAGAGGTTTGGGACCTTTCTTGTCTCCGTGTTCTAGAGAATAGTTATTTTATAGTGGTTAGTCCACCAAATTTAGAGTAGTATTATGAAGTTTTTACTAAATTAATTGACAAAAAATTAAAAACCGATGCCCATGTACCATGAAAATGAGTTTTAATATACATTAATAAATGTAGAATGTGTTTAGAAATTTTAAAAACAACCCCAAAGATTATATGCTTCATTATTGAGCATTTACCGAAAAATCAGTATTTTTCGTAGGGTTAGCCACCCACAGATTTTGAGAAAAATTTCAAAATATGAAAATTTTGTTTTAATGCATAGTTGGCTTCCTTCACTAAAATTTATGATGGAAGGTCAAGAGGTTTGGGACCTTTCTTGTCTACGTGTTTCTATAGAATATTTATTTTATAGTGGTTAGTCCCACCAATTTAGGGAGTTATGTGAAGGTTTACTAAATTAATTGACAAAAATTAAAACCGATGCCCATGTACCATGAAAAATTAGTTTAATATACATAATTAAAATGTAGAATGTGTTTAGGAAATTTTTTAAACACAACCCAATTATCATATGCTTCATTATTTATAGCATTTTACCGAAAAATTCAGGTATTTTCGTAGGGGTTTAGCCCATAGATTTTGAGAAAAATTCAAAAAATATGAAAATAGTTTTTAATGCATATTGCATCCTTCACTAACATATGATGAAGGTCAAAAGAGGTTGGGAACTTTTGTTTGTCTACATTTCCCTAGAAAAATAGCGATTTTATAGTGGTTAGTCCCACAATTTAGGGAAGTAGTATTATGAAGTTTTACTAATTTAATTGACAAAAACTTAAAATGATGCCCATGTACCATGAAAATGAGTTTAATATACATTAATGAAAAATGTTTAGAATGTGTTTTAAAAATTTTAAAACAACCCAAAGATCATATGCTTCATTATTAGAGCATTTACCGAAAAAATTCAGTATTTTCGTAGGGGTTAGCCCATAGGATTTTGAGAAAAATTTTAAAATATGAATTTTTTTTAATGCATTAGTTGCATCCTTCAATAAACATAGATGAAGGTCAAAGAGGTTTGGGATCTTTTTTGTCTCCGTGTTTCTAGAGGAATAACTATTTTATAGTTGGTTAGTCCACCAATTTAGGGAGTATTATGAAGTTTTACTATATTAATGACAAAAAATTAAACCGATGCCCATGTACCATGAAAATGAGTTTAATATACATTATAAAAATGTAGAATGTGTTTAGAAATTTTAAAACAACCCCAAATATCATATGCTTCATATTATAAGCATTTACCGAAAAATTCAGTATTTTCGTAGGGGTTAGCCCAAAGATTTTGAAGAAAAAATTCAAAAATAAGAAAAATCTATTTTTAATGCATAATTGCATCCTTCACTAACATATGATGAAGGTCAAAGAGGTTTGGAACTTTTGTTGTCCTCCATTTCCTAGAAAATAGCGATTTTATAGTGGTTAGTCCACCAATTTAGGAAGAAGTATTATGAAGTTTTACTAATTTAATTGACAAAAAACTTAAAACGATGCCCATTGTACCATGAAAATGAGTTTAAATACATTAATAAAAAATGTAGAATGTGTTTAGAAATTTTAAAAACAACCCAAAAGATCATATGCTTCATTATTAGAGCATTTACCGAAAAATTCAGTATTTCGTAGGGGTTAGCCCATAGATTTTGAGAAAAATTTAAAAATATGAAAATTTGTTTTAATGCATAGTTGCATCCTTCACTAACATATGATGAAGGTCAAAGAGGTTTGGGACCTTTCTTGTCTCCGTGTTTCTAGAGAATATTTATTTTATAGTGGTTAGTCCACCAATTTAGGGAGTATTATGAAGTTTTACTAATTAATTGACAAAAAAATAAAAACCGATGCCCTGTACCATGAAAATGAGTTTTAATATACATTAATAAAATGTAGAATGTGTTTAGAAATTTTAAAAACAAACCCAAAGATTATATGCTTCATTATTAGATCATTTACCGAAAAAAATCAGTATTTTCGTAGGTGGGTTAGCCCACAGATTTTGAGAAAAATTCAAAAATATGAAAATTTTGTTTTTAATGCATAGTTGCTTCCTTCACTAACATATGATGAAGGTCAAAGAGGTTTGGGGACCTTTCTTGTCTACGTGTTTCTAGAGAATATTTATTTTATAGTGGTTAGTCCACCAATTTAGGGAGTATTATGAAGTTTTACTAAATTAATTGAACAAAAAAATTAACCGATGCCCATGTACCATGAAAATGAGTTTATATACATTAATAAAAAATGTAGAATGTGTTTAGAAATTTTAAAAACAACCCCAATTATCATATGCTTCATTATTATAGCATTTACCAAAAAATTCAGTATTTTCGTAGGGGTTAGGCCATAGATTTGGAGAAAAATTCAAAAATATGAAAAATATGTTTTTAATGCATAATTGCATCCTTCACTAACATATGATGAAGGTCAAAGAGGTTTGGAACTTTTGTTGTCTACATTTCCCTAGAAAATAGCGATTTTATAGTGGTTAGTCCACCAATTTAGGAAGTATTATGAAGTTTTACTAATTTAATTGACAAAAAAACTTAAAATGATGCCCATGTACCATGAAAATGATGAGTTTAATATACATTAATAAAAAATGTAGAATGTGTTTTAAAAATTTTTAAAACAACCCCAAAGATCATATGCTTCATTATTAGAGCATTTACCGAAAAATTCAGTATTTTCGTAGGGGTTAGCCCATAGATTTTGAGAAAATTTTAAAAATATGAATTTTTTTTAATGCATAGTTGCATCCTTCAATAACATATGATGAAGGTCAAAGAGGTTTGGGATCTTTTTTGTCTCCGTGTTTCTAGAGAATACTATTTTATAGTGGTTAGTCCACCATTTAGGGAGTATTATGAAGTTTTACTACTTATTAATGACACAAAAATTAAAAACCGATGCCCATGTACCATGAAAATGAGTTTAATATACATTAATAAAAATGTAGAATGTGTTTAGAAATTTTAAAAAACAACCCCAATTATCATATGCTTCATTATTATAGCATTTACCGAAAAAATTCAGTATTTTCGTAGGGGTTAGCCCAAAGATTTTGAGAAAAATTCAAAAATAAGAAAAATCTATTTTAATGCATAATTGCATCCTTCACTAACATATGATGAAGGTCAAAGAGGTTTGGAACTTTTGTTGTCTCCATTTCCCTAGAAAATAGCGATTTTATAGTGGTTAGTCCACCAATTTAAGAAGTATTATGAAGTTTTACTAATTTAATTGACAAAAAACTAAAACGATGCCCATGTACCATGAAAATGAGTTTTAATATACATTAATAAAAATGTAGAATGTGTTTAGAAAATTTTTAAAACAACCCCAAAGATCATATGCTTCATTATTAGAGCATTTACCGAAAAAATTCAGTATTTTCGTAGGGGTTAGCCCATAGATTTTGAGAAAAAAATTTAAAAATATGAAAATTTTGTTTTAATGCATAGTTGCATCCTTCACTAACATATGATGAAGGTCAAAGAGGTTTGGGATCTTTTTGTCTCCGTGTTTCTAGAGAATAACTATTTTATAGTGGTTAGTCCACCAATTTAGGGAGTATTATGAAGTTTTACTAAATTAATTGACAAAAAATTAAACCGATGTCCATTTACCATGAAAATGAGTTTAATATACATTAAAAAAAATGTATAATGTGTTTAGAAATTTTAAAACAACCCCAATTATCATATGCTTCATTATTATAGCATTTACCGAACAAATTCTGTATTTTCGTAGGGGGGTTGAGCCCATAGATTTTGAGAAAAAATCAAAAATATGAAAATCTGTTTATAATGCATATTGCATCTCTTCAATAACATATGATGAGGGTCAAAGAGGTTTGGAACTTTTGTTGTCTCCATTTTCCTAGAAAATAGCGATTTTATAGTGGTTAGTCCACCAATTTAGGAAGTATTATGAAGTTTAACTAATTTAATAAATTTAATTGACAAAAAACTTAAAACGATGCCCATGTACCATGAAAATGAGTTTTATATACACTAATACAAATGTAGAAGGTGTTTAGAAATTTTAAAACAATCCCAAAGATCATATGCTTCTTATTAGAGCATTTACCGAAACATTCAGTATTTGCGTGCCCATAGATTTTGAGAAAAATTTTAAAATATGAAAATTTGTTTTAATGCATAGTCGCATCCTTCACTAACATGGATGAAGGTCAAAGAGGTTTGGGACCTTTCTTGTCTCCGTGTTTCTAGAGAATATTTATTTATAGTGGTTAGTCCCATCAATTTAAAGGAGTATTATGAAGTTTTACTAAAAGTAATTGACAAAAATTAAACCGATGCCCATGTACCATGAAAATGAGTTTAATATACATTAAATAAAATGTAAAATTGTGTTTAGAAATTTTAAAACAACCCCAAAGATTATATGCTTCATTATTAGATCATTTACCGAAAAATCAGTAGTTTCCGTAGGGGTTAGCCCATAGATTTTGAGAAAAATTCAAAAATATGAAAAGTTTTGTTTTAAGCATAGTTGCATCCTTCACTAACATATGATGAAGGTCAAAGAGGTTTGGGACTTTTTTGTCTCCGTGTTTCTAGAGAATAACTATTTTATAGTGGTTAGTCCCGCCATTTAGGGAGTATATGAAGTTTTACTAAATTAATTGACAAAAAATTGAACCGATGCACATGTACCATGAAAATGAGTTTAATATACATTAATAAAAATTTAGATTGTTTTTAGAAATTTTAAACAACCCCAACTATCATATGCTTCATTATTATAGCATTTACCAAAAAATCAGTATTTTCGTAGGGTTAGCCCATAGATTTTGAGAAAAATTCAAAAATGAAAAATCTGTTTTAATGCATAATTGCATCCTTCACTAACATATGATGAGGGTCAAAGAGGTTTGGAACTTTTTGTTGTCTCCATTTTCCTAGAAAATAGCGATTTTATAGTGGTTAGTCCACCAATTTAGGAAGTTATGAAGTTTTACTAATTTAATTGACAAAAAACTTATAACGATGCCATGTACCATGAAATGATTTAGTATACACTAATACAAATATAGAATGTGTTTAGAAATTTTAAAACAATCCCAAAGATCATATGCTTCATTATTAAAGCATTTACCGAAAAATTCAGTATTTTCGTAGGCGTTAGCCCATAGATTTTGAGAAAAATTCAAAAATATGAAAATTTTGTTTTAATGCATAGTTGCATCCTTCACTAACATATGATGAAGGTCAAAGAGGTTTGAGACTTTTTTTGTCTCCGTGTTTCTAGAGAATAACTATTTTATAGTGGTTAGTCCACCAATTTAGGGAGTATTATGAAGTTTTACTAAATTAATTGACAAAAAATTAAACCGATGCCCATACACAATGAAAATGAGTTTAATATACATTAATAAAATGTAGAATGTGTTTAGAAATTTTAAAACCAACCCCAATTATCATATGCTTCATTATTATAGCATTTACCGAAAAAATTCAGTTTTTCGTAGGCCCATAGATTTTGAGAAAAATTCAAAAATATGAAAAATATGTTTTAATGCATAATTTGTCCTTCACTAACATATGATGAAGGTCAAAGAGGTTTGGAACTTTTGTTGTCTCCATTTCCCTAGAATAGCGATTTTATAGTGATTAGTCCACCCATTTAGAAAGTATTATGAAGTTTTAATAATTAATTGATTCACAAAAAATTATAACGATGCCCATGTCCCATGAAAATGAGTTTAATATACATTAATAAAAATGTAGAATGTGTTTAGAAATTTTAAAACAACCCCAAAGATCATATGCTTCATTATTAGAAGCATTTTACCGAAAAATTCAGTATTTTCGTAGGGTTAGCCCATAGATTTTGAGAAAAATTTAAAAATATGAAAATTTTGTTTTAATGCATAGTTGCAATCCTTCACTAACATATGATGAAGGTCAAAGAGGTTTGGGATCTTTTTTGTCTCCGTTTTCTAGAGAATAACTACTTTTTATAGTGGTTAGTCCACCAATTTGGGATATTATGAAGTTTTTACTAAATTAATTGACAAAAACTTAAACCGATGCCCATTTACCATGAAAATGAGTTTAATATACATTAATAAAAATGTAGAATGTGTTTAGAAATTTTAAAACAACCCACCCCATTATCATATGCTTCATTATTATAGCATTTACCGAAAAATTCAGTATTTTCGTAGGGTTAGCCCAAAGATTTTTGAGAAAATTCAAATATGAAAAATCTGTTTTAATTCATAATGCAATCCTTCACTAACATATGATGAAGGTCAAAGAGGTTTCGAATTTTTGTTGTCTCCATTTCCCTAGAAAATAGCGATTTTATAGTGGTTAGTCCACCAATTTAGGAAGTATTATGAAGTTTTACTAAATTAATTAACAAAAAATTAAACCGATGCCCATGTACCATGAAAATGAGTTTAATATACATTAATAAAAATGTAGAATTTGTTTAGAAATTTTAAACAACCCCAATTATCATATGCTTCATTATTATAGCATTTACCAAAAAAATTCAGTATTTCGTAGGGGTTAGCCCATAGATTTTGAGAAAAATTCAAAAATATGAAAAATCTGTTTTAATGCATAATTGCATCCTTCACTAACATATGATGAAGGTCAAAGAGGTTTAGGACCTTTCTTGTCTCCGTGTTTCTAGAGAATATTTATTTTATAGTGGTTAGTCCATCAATTTAGGGAGTATTATGAAGTTTTACTAATTTAATTGACAAAAAACTTAAAACGATGCCCATGTACCATGAAAATGAGTTTAATATACATTAATAAAATGTAGAATGTGTTTAGAAATTTTAAAACAACCCCAAAGATTATATGCTTCATTATTAGATCATTTACTGAAAAATCAGTATTTTCGTAGGGGTTAAGCCCATAGATTTTGAGAAAAATTCAAAAATATGAAAATTTTGTTTTAATGCATAGTTGCAACCTTCACTAACATATGATGAAGGTCAAAGAGGTTTGGGACCTTTTTTGTCTCCGTGTTTCTAGAGAATAACTATTTTATAGTGGTTAGTCCGCCAATTTAGGGAGTATTATGAAGTTTTACTAAATTAATTGACAAAAATTAAACCGATGCCCATTTACCATGAAAATGAGTTTAATATACATTAATAAAAATGTAGAATGTGTTTAGAAACTTTAAAACAACCCCAATTATCATATGCTTCATTATTATAGCATTTACCGAAAAATTCAGTATTTTCGTAGGGGTTAGCCCATAGATTTTGAGAAAAATTCAAAAATATGAAAAATCTGTTTTAATGCATAATTGCATCCTTCACTAACATATGATGAAGGTCAAAGAGGTTTGGAACTTTTGTTGTCTCCATTTCCCTAGAAAATAGCGATTTTATAGTGGTTAGTCCACCAATTTAGGAAGTATTATGAAGTTTTACTAATTTAATTGACAAAAAACTTAAAACGATGCCCATGTACCATGAAAATGAGTTTAATATACATTAATAAAAATGTAGATTGTGTTTAGAAATTTTAAAACAACCCCAAAGATCATATGCTTCATTATTAGAGCATTTACCAAACAATTCAGTATTTTCGTAGGGGTTAGCCCATAGATTTTGAGAAAAATTTAAAAATATGAAAATTTTGTTTTAATGTATAGTTGCATCCTTCACTAACATATGATGAATGTCAAAGAGGTTTGGGATCTTTTTTGTCTCCGTGTTTCTAGAGAATAACTATTTTATAGTGGTTAGTCCACCCATTTAAGGAGTAATATGAAGTTTTACTAAATTAATTGACAAAAAATTAAACCGATGCCCATGTACCATGAAAATGAGTTTAATATACATTAATAAAAATTTAGAATGTGTTTAGAAATTTTAAAACAACCCCAATTATCATATGCTTCATTATTATAGCATTTACCGAAAAATTCAGTATTTTCGTAGGGGTTAGCCCATAGATTTTGAGAAAAATTCAAAAATATGAAAAATCTGTTTTAATGCATAATTGCATCCTTCACTAACATATGATGAAGGTCAAAGAGGTTTGGAACTTTTGTTGTCTCCATTTCCCTAGAAAATAGCAATTTTATAGTGGTTAGTCCACCAATTTAGGAAGTATTATGAAGTTTTACTAATTTAATTGACAAAAAACTTAAAACGATGCCCATGTACCATGAAAATGAGTTTAATATACATTAATAAAAATGTAGAATATGTTTAGAAATTTTAAAACAACCCCAAAGATCATATGCTTCATTATTAGAGCATTTACCAAAAAATCAGTATTTTCGTAAGGGTTAGCCCATAGATTTTGAGAAAAATTTAAAAATATGAAAATTTTGTTTTAATGCATAGTTGCATCCTTCACTAACATATGATGAAGGTCAAAAAGGTTTGGGATCTTTTTTGTCTCCGTGTTTCTAGAGAATAACTATTTTATATTGGTTAGTCCACCAATTTAGGGAGTATTATGAAGTTTTACTAAATTAATTGACATAAAATTAAACCGATGCCCATGTACCATGAAAATGAGTTTAATATACATTAATAAAAATGTAGAATGTGTTTAGAAATTTTAAAACAACCCCAATTATCATATGCTTCATTATTATAGCATTTACCGAAAAATTCAGTATTTTCGTAGGGGTTAGCCCATAGATTTTGAGAAAATTCTAAAAATATGAACATTTTGTTTTAATGCATAGTTGCATCCTTCACTAACATATGATGAAGGTCAAAGAGGTTTGGGACCTTTCTTGTCTCCGTGTTTCTAGAGAATATATATTTTATAGTGGTTAGTCCACCAATTTAGGGAGTATTATGAAGTTTTACTAAATTAATTAACAAAAAATTAAACCGATGCCCATGTACCATGAAAATGAGTTTAATATACATTAATACAAATGTAGAATGTGTTTAGAAAGTTTAAAACAACCCCAAAGATTATATGCTTCATTATTAGATCATTTACCAAAAAATCAGTATTTTCGTAGGGGTTAGCCCATAGATTTTGAAAAAAATTCAAAAATATGAAAATTTTGTTTTAATGCATAGTTGCATCCTTCACTAACATATGATGAAGGTCAAAGAGGTTTGGGATCTTTTTTGTCTCCGTGTTTCTAGAGAATAACTATTTTATATTGGTTAGTCCACCAATTTAGGGAGTATTATGAAGTTTTACTAAATTAATTGACATAAAATTAAACCGATGCCCATGTACCATGAAAATGAGTTTAATATACATTAATAAAAATGTAGAATGTGTTTAGAAATTTTAAAACAACCCCAATTATCATATGCTTCATTATTAGAGCATTTATCGAAAAAATCAGTATTTTCGTAGGGGTTAGCCCATAGATTTTGAGAAAATTTTAAAAATATGAAAATTTTGTTTTAATGCATAGTTGCATCCTTCACTAACATATGATGAAGGTCAAAGAGGTTTGGGACCTTTCTTGTCTCCGTGTTTCTAGAGAATATTTATTTTATAGTGGTTAGTCCACCAATTTAGGGAGTATTATGAAGTTTTACTAAATTAATTGACAAAAAATTAAACCGATGCCCATGTACAATGAAAATGAGTTTAATATATATTAATAAAATGTAGAATGTGTTTAGAAATTTTAAAACAACCCCAAAGATTATATGCTTCATTATTAGATCATTTACCAAAAAATCTGTATTTTCGTAGGGGTTAGCCCATAGATTTTGAGAAAAATTCAAAAATATGAAAAATCTGTTTTAATGCATAATTGCATCCTTCACTAACATATGATGAAGGTCAAAGAGGTTTGGAACTTTTGTTGTCTCCATTTTCCTAGAAAATAGCAATTTTATAGTGGTTAGTCCACCAATTTAATAAGTATTATGAAGTTTTACTAGTTTAATTGACAAAAAACTTAAAACGATGCCCATGTACCATGAAAATGAGTTTAATATACATTAATAAAAATGTAGAATGTGTTTAGAAATTTTAAAACAACTCCAAAGATCATATGCTTCAATATTAGAGCATTTACCGAAAAATTCAGTATTTTCGTAGGGGGTTAGCCCATAGGTTTTGAGAAAAATTTAAAAATATGAAAATTTTGTTTTAATGCATAGTTGCATCCTTCACTAACATATGATGAAGGTCAAAGAGGTTTGGGATCTTTTTTGTCTACGTGTTTCTAGAGAATAACTACTTTATATTGGTTAGTCCACCAATTTAGGGAGTATTATAAAGTTTTACTAAATTAATTGACATAAAATTAAACCGATGCCCATGTACCATGAAAATGAGTTTAATATACATTAATAAAAATGTAGAATGTGTTTAGAAATTTTAAAACAACCCCAATTATCATATGCTTCATTATTATAGCATTTACCGAAAAATTCAGTATTTTCGTAGGGGTTAGCCATAGATTTTGAGAAAAATTCAAAAATATGAAAAATCTGTTTTAATGCATAATTGCATCCATCACTAACATATGATGAAGGTCAAAGAGGTTTGAAACTTTTGTTGTCTCCTTTTCCCTAGAAAATAGCGATTTTATAGTGGTTAGTCCACCAATTTAGGAAGTATTATGAAGTTTTACTAATTTAATTGACAAAAAACTTAAAACGATGCCCATGTACCATGAAAATGAGTTTAATATACATTAATAAAAATGTAGAATGTGTTTAGAAATTTTAAAACAACCCCAAAGATCATATGCTTCATTATTAGAGCATTTACCGAAAAATTCAGTACTTTCGTAGGGGTTAGCCCATAGATTTTGAGAAAATTTTAAAAATATGAAAATTTAGTTTTAATGCATAGTTGCATCTTTCACTAACATATGATGAAGGTCAAAGAGGTTTGGGATCTTTTTTGTCTCCGTGTTTCTAGAGAATAACTATTTTATAGTGGTTAGTCCACCAATTTAGGGAGTAATATGAAGTTTTACTAAATTAATTGACAAAACATTAAACCGATGACCATATACCATGAAAATGATTTTAATATACATTAATAAAAATGTAGAATGTGTTTAGAAATTTTAAAACAAACCCAATTATCATATGCTTCATTATTATAGCATTTACTGAAAAATTCAGTATTTTCGTAGGGGTAGTAAGCCCATAGATTTTGAGAAAAATTCAAAAAAATGAAAAATCTGTTTTAATGCATAATTGCATCCTTCACTAACATATGATGAAGGTCAAAGAGGTTTGGAACTTTTGTTGTCTCCATTTCCCTAGAAAATAGCAATTTTATAGTGGTTAGTCCACCAATTTAGGAAGTATTATGAAGTTTTACTAATTTAATTGACAAAAAAGTTAAAACGATGCCCATGTACCATGAAAATGAGTTTAATATACATTAATAAAAATGTAGAATGTGTTTAGAAATTAAAAAACAACCCCAAAGATCATATGCTTCAATATTAGAGCATTTACCGAAAAATTCAGTATTTTCGTAGGGGGTTAGCCCATAGATATTGAGAAAAATTTAAAAATATGAAAATTTTGTTTTAATGCATAGATGCATCCTTCACTAACATATGATGAAGGTCAAAGAGGTTTGGGATCTTTTTTGTCTCCGTGTTTCTAGAGAATAACTATTTTATATTGGTTAGTCCACCAATTTAGGGAGTATTATGAAGTTTTACTAAATTAATTGACATAAAATTAAACCGATGCCCATGTACCATGAAAATGAGTTTAATATACATTAATAAAAATGTAGAATGTGTTTAGAAATTTTAAAACAACCCCAATTATCATATGCTTCATTATTATAGCATTTACCGAAAAATTCAGTATTTTCGTAGGGGTTAGTCCATAGATTTTGAGAAAAATTCAAAAATATGAAAAATCTGTTTTAATGCATAATTGCATCCTTCACTAACATATGATGAAGGTCAAAGAGGTTTGAAACTTTTGTTGTCTCTTTTTCCCTAGAAAATAGCGATTTTATAGTGGTTAGTCCATCAATTTAGGAAGTATTATGAAGTTTTACTAATTTAATTGACAAAAAACTTAAAACGATGCCCATGTACCATGAAAATGAGTTTAATATACATTAATAAAAATGTAGAATGTGTTTAGAAATTTTAAAACAACCCCAAAGATCATATGCTTCATTATTAGAGCATTTACCGAAAAATTCAGTACTTTCGTAGGGGTTAGCCCATAGATTTTGAGAAAAATTTAAAAATATGAAAATTTTGTTTTAATGCATAGTTGAATCCTTCACTAACATATGATGAAGGTCAAAGAGGTTTGGGATCTTTTGTTGTCTCCCTTTCCCTAGAAAATAGCGATTTTATAGTGGTTAGTCCACCTATTTAGGAAGTATTATGAAGTTTTACTAATTTAATTGACAAAAAATTAAAAGGATGCCCATGTACCATGAAAATGAGTTTAATATACATTAATACAAAAGTAGAATGTGTTTAGGAATTTTAAAACAACCCCATATATCATATGCTTCATTATTAGAGCATTTACCGAAAAAATCAGTATTTTTGTAGGGGTTTAGCCTATAGATTTTGAGAAAAATTCAAAAATATGAAAATTTTGTTTTTATGCATAGTTGCATCTTTCACTAACATATGATGAAGGTCAAAGAGGTTTGGGACCTTTTTGTCTCCGTGTTTCTAGAGAATAGCTATTTTATAGTGGTTAGTCCACCAATTTAGGGAGTATTATGAAGTTTTACTAAATTAATTGACAAAAAATTAAAACGATGTCCATGTACCATGAAAATGAGTTTAATATACATTAATACAAATGTCGAATGTGTTTAGAAATTTTAAAACAACCCCAAAGATCATATCCTTCATTATTGGATCAATTACCGAAAAATCAGTATTTTCGTAGGGGTTAGCCCATAGATTTTGAGAAAAAATTCAAAAATAGGAAAAATCTGTTTTAATGCATATTTGCATCCTTCACTAACATATGATAAGGCCAAAGAGGTTTGAAACTTTTGTTGTCTCCATTTTCCTAGAAAGTAGCGATTTTATAGTGGTTAGTCCACCAATTTAGGGAGTATTATGAAGTTTTACTAATTTAATTGACAAAAAACTTAAACTGATGCCCATGTACCATGAAAATGAGTTTAATATACATTAATACAAATGTAGAATGTGATTATAAATTTTAAAACAACCTCAAAGATCATATGCTTCATTATTAGAGCATTTACCGAAAAAATCAGTATTTTCGTAGGGGTTAACCCATAGATTTTGAGAAAAATTTAAAAATATGAAAATTTAGTTTTAATGCATATTTGCATCTTTCACTAACATATGATGAAGGTCAAAGAGGTTTGGGACCTTTTTTGTCAACGTGTTTCTAGAGAATAGCTATTTTATAGTGGTTAGTCCACCAATTTCGGGAGTATTATGAAGTTTTACTAAATTAATTGACAAAAAATTAAAACGATGCCCATGTACCATGAAAATGAGTTTAATATACATTAATAAAAATGTAGAATGTGTTTAGAAATTTTAAAACAACCCCAATTATCATATGCTTCATTATTAGATCATTTACCGAAAAATTCAGTATTTTCGTAGGGGTGCCCATAGATTTTGAAAAAAATTCAAAAATATGAAAAATCTGTTTTAATGCATATTTACATCATTCACTAACATATTATGAAGGTCAAAGAGGTTTACAACTTTTGTTGTCTCCATTTCCCTAGAAAATAGCGATTTTATAGTGGTTAGTCCACCAATTTAGGGAGTATTATGAAGTTTTACTAATTTAATTGACAAAAAACTTAAAACGATGCCCATGTACCATGAAAATGAGTTTAATATACATTAATACAAATGTAGAATGTGTTTAGAAATTTTAAAACAACCTCAAAGATCATATGCTTCATTACTAGAGTATTTACCGAAAAATTCAGTATTTTCGTAGGAGTTAGTCCATAGATTTTGAGAAAATTTTAAAAATATGAAAATTTAGTTTTAATGCATAGTTGCATCCTTCACTAACATATGATGAAGGTCAAAGAGGTTTGGGACCTTTTTTGTCAACGTGTTTCTAAAGAATAGCTATTTTATAGTGGTTAGTCCACCAATTTCGGGAGTATTATGAAGTTTTACTAAATTAATTGACAAAAAATTAAAACGATGCCCATGTACCATGAAAATAAGTTTAATATACATTAATACAAATGTAGAATGTGTTTAGAAATTTTAAAACAACCCCAAAGATCATATGCTTCATTATTAGATTATTTACCGAAAAATCAGTATTTTCGTAGGAGTTAGCCCATAGATTTTGAGAAAAAATTAAAAATAGAAAAAATCTGTTTTAATGCATATTTGCATCATTCACTAACATATGATAAAGGCCAAAGAGGTTTGGAACTTTTGTTGTCTCCATTTCCCTAGAAAATAGCTATTTTATAAAGGTTAGTCCACCAATTTAGGGAGTATTAGCATGTTTTACTAAATTAATTGACAAAAAATTAAACCGATGCCCATGTTTCATGAAACTGAGTTTAATATATATTAATATTAATGTATAATGTGTTTAGAAATTTTAAAACAACCCCAAAGATCATATGCTTCATTATTAGAGCATTTACCGAAAAATTCAGTATTTTCGTAGGGGTTAGCCCATAGATTTTGAGAAAAATTAAAAATATGAAAATTTTATTTTAATGCATAGTTGCATCCTTCACTAACATATGATGAAGGTCAAAGAGGTTTGGGACCTTTTTTGTCTCCGTGTTTCTAGAGAATAACTATTTTAAAGTGGTTAGTCCACCAATTTAGGGAGTATTATGAAGTCTTACTAAATTAATTGACAAAAAATTAAACCGATGCCCATGTACCATGAAAATGAGTTTAATATACATTAATGAAAATTTGGAATGTGTTTAGAAATTTTAAAACAACCCCAATTATCATATGCTTCATTATTAGAGCATTTACCGAAAACTTCAGTATTTTCGAAGGGTTAGCCCATATATTTGAGGAAAATTCAAAAATATGAAAATTCTGTTTTAATGCATATTTGCATCCTTCACTAACATATGATGAAGGTCAAAGAGGTTTGAAACTTTTGTTGTCTCCCTTTCCCTAGAAAATAGCAATTTTATAGTGGTTAGTCCACCAATTTAGGGAGTATTATGAAGTTTTACTAATTTAATTGACAAAAAATTAAAAGGATGCCCATGTACCATGAAAATGAGTTTAATATACATTAATACAAAAGTAGAATGTGTTTAGAAATTTTAAAACAACCCCATAGATCATATGCTTCATTATTAGAGCATTTACCGAAAAAATCAGTATTTTCGTAGGGGTTTAGCCTATAGATTTTGAGAAAAATTCAAAAATATGAAAATTTTGTTTTTATGCATAGTTGCATCCTTCACTAACATATGATGAAGGTCAAAGAGGTTTTGGACCTTTTTTGTCTCCGTGTTTCTAGAGAATAGCTATTTTATAGTGGTTAGTTCACCAATTTAGGGAGTATTATGAAGTTTTACTAAATTAATTGACAAAAAATTAAAACGATGTCCATGTACCATGAAAATGAGTTTAATATACATTAATACAAATGTCGAATGTGTTTAGAAATTTTAAAACAACCCCAAAGATCATATGCTTCATTATTAGATCATTTACCGAAAAATCAGTATTTTCGTATGGGTTAGCCCATAGATTTTGAGAAAAAATCAAAAATAGGAAAAATCTGTTTTAATGCATATTTGCATCCTTCACTAACATATGATAAGGTCAAAGAGGTTTGAAACTTTTGTTGTCTCCATGTTTCAAGAGAATAACTATTTTATAGTGGTTAGTCCACCAATTTAGGGAGTATTATGAAGTTTTACTAATTTAATTGACAAAAAACTTAAAATGATGCCCATGTACCATGAAAATGAGTTTAATATACATTAATACAAATGTAGAATGTGTTTAGAAATTTTAAAACAACCTCAAAGATCATATGCTTCATTACTAGAGCATTTACCGAAAAATTCAGTATTTTCGTAAGGGTTAGCCCATAGATTTTGAGAAAATTTTAAAAATATGAAAATTTAGTTTTAATGCATAGTTACATCTTTCACTAATATATGATGAAGGTCAAAGAGGTTTGGGACCTTTTTTGTCAACGTGTTTCTAGAGAATAGCTATTTTATAGTGGTTAGTCCACCAATTTCGGGAGTATTATGAAGTTTTACTAAATTAATTGACAAAAAATTAAAACGATGCCCATGTACCATGAAAATGAGTTTAATATACATTAATACAAATGTAGAATGTGTTTATAAATTTTAAAACAACCCCAAAGATCATATGCTTCATTATTAGATCATTTACCGAAAAATCAATATTTTCGTAGGGGTTGTTAGCCCATAGATTTTGAAAAAAATTTAAAAATATAAAAATTCTGTTTTAATGCATATTTGCATCATTCACTAACATATGATAAAGGCCAAAGAGGTTTAAAACTTTTGTTATCTCAATTTCCCTAGAAAATAGAGATTTTATAAAGGTTAGTCCACCAATTTAGGGAGTATTATGAAGTTTTACTAATTTAATTGACAAAAAACTTAAAACGATGCCCATGTTTCATGAAACTGAGTTTAATATACATTAATACAAATGTAGAATGTGTTTAGAAATTTTAAAACAACACTAAAAATCATAGGCTTCAGTATATAGAGCATTTACCGAAAAATTAAATATTTTCGTAGGGGTTAACACATAGATTTTGAAAAAAAATTAAAACATATGAAAATACTGTTTTAATGAGTAGTTGCATCTTTCACTAACATATGATGAAGGTCAAAGAGGTTTGGAACTTTTTTGTCTTCGTTTCTCTATAAAATAGCGATTTTATAGTGATTAGTCTACCAATTTAGGGAGTATTATGAAGTTTTACTAAATTTATTGACAAAAAATTAAAACGATGCTCATGTACCATGAAAGAGAGTTTAATATACATTAATACAAATATATAATGTGTTTAGAAATTTTAAAACAACACTAAAGATCACATGCTTCAATATATAGAGCATTGACCGAAAAATTCAATATTTTCGTAGAGGTTAACACATAGATTTTGTGAAAAAATCAAAAATATGAAAATTCTGTTTTAATGCATAGTTGCATCTTTCACAAACATATAATGAAGATCAAAGAGGTTTAGAACTTTTGTTGTCTCCGTTTCTTTAGAAAATAGCGAATTAATAGTGCTTTGTCCACCAATTTAGGAAATATTTTGAAGATTTATTAAATTAATTGAAAAAATTAAAATGATGCTCATGAACCATGAAAGAGAGTTTAATATACATTAATACAAATGTAGAATGTGTTTAGAAATTTTAAAATAACCCTAAAGATCACATGCTTCAATATATAGAGCATTTACCGGAAAATTCAATATTTTCGTAGGGATTAACACATAGTTTTTGAGAAAAAAAATCAAAAAAATAAAAATAATGTTTTAATGCATAGTTGCATCTTTCACAAACATATAATGAATATCACAGAGGTTTAGAACTTTTGTTGTCTCCGTTTCTCTAGAAAATAACAATTTTATAATGGTTAATCCACTAATTTAGGGAATATTTTGAAGCTTTACTAAATTAATTGAAAAACATTAAAACGATGCCTATATACCAAAAAAAGAGAGTTTAATATACATTATAAATGTAGAATGTGTTTAGAAATTTTAAAACAACACTAAAAATCATAGGCTTCATTATATAGAGTATTTACCGAAAAATTCAATATTTTCATAGGGGTTAACACATAGATTTTGAAAATATTTCAAAAATATGAAAATACTGTTTTAATTTGTAGTTGCATCTTTCACTCACATATGATGAAGGTCAAAGAGGTTTGAAACTTTATTGTCTTCGTTTCTCTATAAAATAGCTATTTTATAGTGATTAGTCTACCAATTTAGGGAATATTATGAAGTTTTACTAAATTTATTGACAAAAAATTAAAACGATGCCCATGTACCATGAAAGAGAGTTTAATATACATTAATACAAATATATAATGTGTTTAAAAATTTTAAAACAACACTAAAGATCACATGCTTCAATATATAGAGCATTTACCGAACAATTCTATATTTTCGTAGAGGTTAACACATAGATTTTGAGAAAAAATCAAAAATATGAAAATTCTGTTTTAATGCATAGTTGCATCTTTCACAAACATATAATGAAGATCAAAGAGGTTTAGAACTTTTGTTGTCTCCGTTTCTGTAGAAAATAGCGATTTAATAGTGCTTTGTCCACCAATTTAGGAAATATTTTGAAGATTTATTAAATTAATTGAAAAAATTAAAATGATGCTCATGAACCATGAAAGAGAGTTTAAAATACATTAATACAAATGTAGAATGTGTTTAGAAATTTAAAAACAACACTAAAGATCACATGCTTCAATATATAGAGCATTTACCGGAAAATTCAATATTTTCATAGGGGTTAACACATAGTTTTTGAGAAAAAAATTAAAAATATAAAAATACTGTTTTAATGCATAGTTGTATCTTTCACAAACATATAATGAATATCACAGAGGTTTAGAACTTTTGTTGTCTCCGTTTCTCTAGAAAATAGCAATTTTATAGTGGTTAATCCACTAATTTAGGAAATATTTTGAAGCTTTACTAAATTAATTGAAAAACATTAAAACGATGCCTATATACCAAAAAAGAGAGTTTAATATACATTAATACAAATGTAAAATGTGTTTAGAAATTTTAAACAACACTAAAAATCATAGGTTTCATTATATAGAGCATTTACCGAAAAATTCAATATTTTCGTAGGGGTTAACACATAGATTTTGAAAATAATTCAAAAATATGAAAATACTGTTTTAATGAGTAGTTGCATCTTTCACTAACATATGATGAAGGTCAAAGAGTTTGGAACTTTTTTGTCTTCGTTTCTCTATAAAATAGCGATTTTATAGTGATTAGTCTACCAATTTAGGGAGTATTATGAAGTTTTACTAAATTTATTGACAAAAAATTAAAACGATGCCCATCTACCATGACAGAGAGTTTAATATACATTAATACAAAATATATTGTGTTTAGAAATTTTAAAACAACACTAAAGATCACATGCTTCAATATATAGAGCATTTACCGAAAAATTCAATATTTTCATTGGGGTTAACACATAGATTTTGAAAAAAAATCAAAAATATAAAAAATATTGTTTTAATACATAGTTGCATAATTCACTATCATATTATGAAGGTCAAAGCGGTTTAGAACATTTGTTGTCTCCGTTATTCTAGAGAATAGCGATTTTATAAAGGTTAATCCACCAATTTAAAGAGTATTATGAAGTTTTACTAAATTAATTAATAAAAAAATTAAAACGATGTTCATGTACCATGAAAGAGAGTTTAATATATTAATATAAATATAGAATGTGTTTAGAAATTTTAAAATAACACTAAATATCATAGGCTTCAATACATAGAGCATTTATAAAAAAAAATCAATATTTTCGTAGGGGTTAACACATAGATTTTGAGAAAATTTTAAAATATGATAATATTGTTTTAATGTATAGTTGCATTTTTCACTAACCTTTGTTGTCTCCGTTTTCCTAAAAAATAACGATTTTATAGTAGTTAGTCCATCAATTTAGAAAGTATTATAAAGTTTTACTAAATTGATTGACAAAAAGTTAAAACGATGTCCATATACTATAAAAAAAAATTAATGTACATTAATACAAATGTAAAATGCGTTTAGATTGGCTATGCATGTCACCGAGCTGAGGAGACGAAAGCAAATGGCTAGGGTTTTTCTGCCCTAATTTATATTTTTTATAAATATATTTATCGTCCCCCAAGTTTTAATCATTGCCAAACGACCCCAAACTTTTGATATGTGAACTATAACTCCACCTTTCTCTTTTCATTGAGACTATAAGAACCAAAACTCCAAATTTGCATGCAACAAATAAGTATCTCGTGTGCAATAACACAGAACAATCCCAGTGAAAGTATTAGAAGAGTGAATTGCCATTTTCAAAACATGATTTTGTTTCTCTCTATTTTTTGTTGTCACATTGACTATAGTATTGGTAACTTGTCCTTGTGATGGGCGAAAGTCAGAACTTAGATTGTAACTTGTCAATAAGAAAAAGTTATGTTCCATTAGGGTATTTCACATGGATACCCACATTGTAGCCACATAACAAAAGCAAAGATCAAAACCACCTTATGCTAACCCGGACCCAAACCGGCTCGAACCGCATGGTCACCACCAAACAAGGGAAGTAGCAGTCTCTCTCCAAACCCCATTACATACCAATTCTTTTGTGTTTTTAAGATTATCAATTCATCACATAACTTTGAGCATGCAGGTTTTTTCTCAAATATCAAATTCCCAATTGTTTTCTTTTTATGTTTTTAGGGTCCAACGTTCATGAGAATTGCCTCTCACCGGCTGGCTTACGATGATCCTCCTCCGCCGCCATGCCTCTGAAGGAAGCTTCCTGCTCCTTCATTATAAGAAGATGTCCAAATGGATGGTTCTCTGTCCATCTGGTTAACCGGGTACGCCTGTTGCAACGGCATATAAGGCTCCCTCTCCCATATGTTAAACCGGAGAAACCCGCTCCCCCCTGCCTGATCCGAAGAAGAAGAAGCTGATCCTCTACTGGGCCTCCGTCCAGAGGGGAATACAGGCCCACGAGAGACTACAGGCGAATCAGGTTGTTGGTGTGACTGTGCAGTGGACTGTTGGTAATAGGCTTGAAGAGCTTGCGTTCTGTCTCTTGTCCGAGCGTTGCTTCCCGGAAAAGGCGGTGCCACCGAGCTCCCTGCTCTACCACTAGAACTGCAAAGACCACCACCAATATAAGGCTTTTAATAATTCCACTTTGAAGTCAAGACAGAGAAGATATGTTACCTGTGAGTTTGACCATGATATGATGGACGCATGAACTGCGGCGGTCTTGGTCCGTTGGCTCGGGAAGTCCTTGCAGCAGCTGGTGGCGGAGTGGGCTGAGTTGGACTGCCCACGTTTGGGACAGAAAGGGAGAAGTGCTGTTGCGGTGGAGGTGGAGGGGAGGGATAATCCCAGCCGTGATAGTGTGGATCAACAGGGAAACCATAAGGAGCTGGGACTTCATTGGAAACCGATGAGCCGGTGTTCCAAGTGAAAGTTGAACTCTCTGAAACGCCTCCAGTGGAAGAGGAAGACGAATGAACCGGGCCAATGTAGGTTACGTATGGACATGGGTGACCTGCTGTTGGCGCTGCTGGTTCTGTAAAGTAGCCTTGCTGGCTGAAAAGATCGTGATCTGTACCATTGTGTCAAACTCAAATAGTCAATAAACCAAAATGCCAGAAACGATAAATAAACCAATATGACAATGTCTTACACGAACTCGGCGAAAATTCTCCATCACTACAAAGTTTTAAGAGAGATTCATTAGCAAACTAGTGTTAAATTACGCAATGATTATTTTGCAATTCGTGTACTTACTCGAAAGAAGGAAGACGCGCTGAACTTCCAAATGGGCACCAGTGAACTCCAAAAGCCTGCAAAGATACATAAACACAGGCATTTTCGACAAGGAACTTAAACAATTAAAAGAATTAATCCTCACCATGGAAGGCAGAGGAGTAAGAAGTAAGAACTTTGGGAGGGATATGGGTTTACCACTTCGGAGTAGCCTCCGATATCAAAAAACTCATCTTCATGAAACCAATCCTCGACATTAAATTCAGGGTGTGAACGGCAACCGTTTGCGTAAAGCCACTGGCCTTTCTCTATTTTCCGACAGTTTGGGCACTGCATCACGCCCTTTGCGTTGAAAGCTGAGCCAATACAATCTAGAAAAAGGCAAACGAAACAGATGTGAAGTTAAATAACTTTAGCTGGAAAATACAATCTATAAGGAAACTAGACAAACTTATAAATTTTAAACACACAGGGATACTCCTATCTAGACATCCTCGTCAAACAGTGAAACATAGACTGAAGAAGTAAAGCCTCATATCAACTTTCAAGTTAACCATTCCCTGGTGAGCTAATAGATGCATCAAACAAGGAGGAGAGTTCAATAAAACAAACTTGGCATTTCTAATGAAACAGCCCTACTCAATGCTATCTGCATAGCCTCACCAAAAAAAAAAAATTTGACCAAATCATGATTTTACATAAACCATGAACAGAGTAGTTTCAAAGCTCACCAATGAACAGAGTAGTTTAAAACTTTATAACACACAGATAATCCTATCTATACATCCAAGATTGTCAAACAGTGAACAAAGACTACGAAGCAAAGAGACTCATATGAACTTTTCGAGTTAATCATTCCCTCGTAAAACAACACTAACGAAGAGAGCACATAATGCTAATTACGGCTGAAACACAATGTGGTGAGCTAGTAGATGCATCAAACAAGGAGGAGAGATCAATCACACAAACTTGGCATTAGTAATCAAAGAGTGATCATCAAGCCCTACTCGATGCTATATGCATAACCTCTCAACAAACAATTAGAGCAGGTAATGATTACATCAAGCATGAACCAATTAGTTTCAAAGCTCAATACCCACCAAAGCTCATAACAACCAAAAGGGTCAACATCTAGCCACAAACCAGAACGTAACAGAACAATAATTCACCAAACCGAATCAAACCAAATCATGATTACATAAACCATGAACAGAGTGGTTTCAAAGCTCAATATCCACCAAAGCTCATAACAACCAAAAGGGTCAACATCTAGCCACAAACCAGAACGTAACAGAACAATAATTCACCAAACCGAATCAAACCAAATCATGATTACATAAACCATGAACAGAGTGGTTTCAAAGCTCAATATCCACCAATGATCAACTACAACAAAAAGGGTCACATCACACAGACAATGGTAGCCACAAACCAGAACGTAACAGGATCATAATTCACCAAACCGAATCAAACCAAAAGGCAGATCTAGAAAATTCAAATTCAAAATTAAATGATTTTTTCAGACAAAACTCAAAACCGGAACATACCAAGATGAAACAGGTGGCCACATTGAAGATTAGCCCACGCTCGATCGCCGTCTTTAGCAACCGTATCGAGACAAATCGAACACGCAGCCGAGCCAAAGCCATCTCCTTCGTCGCGAGGATCTCCTCCATCAGCGGCACCACCTTCGTGGGCCAGATCAGTATCGCCGAAATTGAATTTGTTAAGCTTATTGCCTAAACCCATAACCAAAATCAAATCCAATCAAATCTCAAAACCTTTTTTTTTCTCGAGAGCTCGAATCAATCACGACACAATTCAATTCACACCAAAAAAAAAAAAAAAATTCTCCCTCCCCTCAATTCCTTAAGCTTTCAATTTGATTGATTTAAAACAGAATATGAATCTGTGAAGTCACAGCCAGAGACCCAGAAGAAGGAAAGCCAAAGAAAAAATTTGAAGTTTTTTTTTCTCTCTCGGGTTATGTTTTGTGTGAGGAAAGATTGAACGCTGTCCAAATATTCGAAACTTTTGGACGGCTCAGATTTATTCTGACGGATTTGTCTACTTGACATCACCTTCTTATTACCTATTTCCTTTTTTTCTCTCTTTCTAATACCACCTTGGTAATTTAACATTCTATTTTGGTATCAAATTTTAATTTTCATCATTTTTGTGTCTTTTAAGTTTAAATATGAATAAAATAATCATATCTGGATTTGTTTCTTATTCTATTTTGTAAATTAAATTTATTTGATTAAATTTAAATTACAATGATCACACAATAAAAACATTGATACAAATATAGATGAATTTAAAACGAGAGTTAAGACATTGTTATTTTCCTGAGGTTTTACATTTTTGTTGTCTTACTTAAATTTGATAACACTATTTTCCTAAAAAGTTCAATTAAATTAAAAGATAGATTTAATTAAGAAAAATAATGTGTTTTTTTTTAACATTGGATAATTATATTTTCTTAGGAAAACTTGTTTTCAGAGAAATGATAGGCATAAATTATTAAGGAAGTGTACTGTTTCAATCTAGTACAACTGAAATAAACCAATCTAGTGGGCCAATTTCTACGGCCATCAATGATGTGTAGGCCTGGGCTGGATTCAGATATCCGGAAAATTTAGGGTACAGGATCCAGATCCGTCGGTTTTGTTAATTTAATATTTAGATCCAGATTTATGGTTTCTGGATACTTGAAATTCGGATATCCATCATGTGGATATTTGGATCCGAATCTGTTAAAACAATTTAAAATAAATATATTTTTATAAATGACATTTTTTTAATAATACTTAAATCTAATATTTATTTAAGATTTATATATATATATATATGGATAATATTTTAAAAATTAAAATATAATATTATAAGACTAATTTATGTATACATATTAATATATCAAATATAAATATCAATGAAATTTAAAATTTTAATATATTTTAAAAATACGGATCTAGATCTAAAAGTTAAGATATTCAGATTCGGATTCGGTTTTGACGGATCCAATATTTTACTATCTGATTCAGACACCTCAAATATCATATTTTCGGAATGGATCTCAAATTGGATCCGGATCCCGGATAATAATCTCAGGCCTAATGATGTGCATTTTGCTAGTCAAATATAATCAAACCTTAAAAAATATCATCAAACCTTTTAGTCAAGTTGCTTTTTCTAACTGGCGATTGAATGTGACAGCTTTGTGGGAGAAGGCGAGCATCTCCATCTCCACTCCATAACTTACTATAAAATGGAGTGGAAAATGAAGTAGTGAAGAAACAAAAAAGTGAGTACTCCATAAATAGAGAGATTTTTTATTTTTTGTTCATACTCCATTTTTTTGTTCATACTCCATTTCTCACTCCATTTGTGGAGTAAATTATGGAGTGGGGATGGAGATGTCTTAAACGATGAAGGGAGCTTAGTGTGAGCTTAATAGAAGGAGGGAGCCACTAATCCTACTTTTCTCGAAGGAGATTAAGTGTTGGTTATTTCTCTCTTTTCTTTTGTTTACTCTGCAAAGCTACAATATTTTTCTCCCATGAATTTTAAGATCGTTTGCAACTTTGCATTATGTTTTAATTTTTAACACATTAAATACTTGCATAATATACATACGCTGACACAGATTGACACAAACTGATAAGAATGTAAAAGATTTTTTCTGACAAACACAATTCAACAATAAAAAAATGGTACACCATATAAAATTCATTTTCTTGTCTCAGAAGAAAAGAAGATGAACACAACAAAATGTATTTCGATAATACATATCCTGATTTGAAAATATGAAAATATCCAAATAGGAATGCAACACTAGTTGAAAGATGAGAGCAAACAAAAATAGAGATTAGGCGTAGTAGTTCAAACTTGCTTTCTTCTTGGCCTGGACTTGGATGATACCTTCATTGAAGTCCTCATGGTTCACCTGACAACACATACCACGATAACAGAGAACCCCATGTTTATAAACCAGACAAAACTTTCATCATAAAGAAACGTAAAACCATGTATATTCTTACCTCTGTGGCATCACGGCGAAGAGCTAACATGCCAGCCTCTACACATACTGCTTTCAGTTGAGCGCCATTGAAATCATCTGTCGATCTTGCAAGCTCCTCAAAGTTGACGTCTGGGTGTACATTCATCTTCCTCGAGTGGATCTGTATTCATTCAGTTCGGGTTAGTTGAGTAATGTGAGCTAAGAGTCATGTTCATAAAATTTGAGAGACAAACCTGCAAGATTCTGGCTCTTGCTTCTTCTGTTGGATGTGGGAACTCAATCTTCCTGTCTAATCGACCAGAACGCATGAGCGCTGGGTCCAGAATATCTGCACGGTTAGTGGCTGCAATCACCTGAAATTATTGAAAGGTTAGACTGTTACTGCTGCTTTGTGGGGCGCTATATAGACAGAGTATGACTAGTTCCTACTTCCTAGAATAAAGAAAGACTCTCACCTTAATACGCTCATCGCTACTGAATCCATCAAGCTGATTAAGTAGCTCCAACATAGTCCTCTGCACTTCCCTGTCTCCACTTACTTCACTGCACTCCCAGCCAAAGAATATAGTCAGTGAGCTTGTAGAAGAACTGAATCAGAAAAGATTTATATACCTGTCAAAACGCTTGGTACCAAATGGCATCGATTTCATCAATGAAGATGATGCATGGAGCTTTCTCTTTCGCTAGTTGAAAGGCATCACGGACAAGTTTTGCTCCGTCTCCAATAAACATCTGCATGCACACATCCGACACAAACACAATTTTGAAGCTCTGTGGATGACAGGCAAAGTGTATTGATTGTCACACTACAATATATTATTACTCATATATACCTGGACCAATTGAGGACCTGCCAATTTTAGGAAGGTGGCATTGGTCTGTGCTGCACAGGCACGTGCCATTAAAGTTTTACCAGTCCCTGGAGGGCCATATAAAAGCACTCCCTTCGGTGGACGAACACCCAGCTTCTCGAAACGCTCCTTGTGCGTCATGGGGAGCACAATTGCCTCTACAAGCTCTTGGATCTGTTTCCCAAAATTAACTCACTAAGATTCAATACGCAACACACAGAAGCAATTCAAGCAAGCGAATAAA